>NC_079153.1:122990839-123292572 GCF_947563725.1 Argiope bruennichi
TTCAAAGCCATATACTATTCTATTGAATTCGAAGGAAGATGTGGCATTCGAACCATCTTGAACAATTTTTGACATTTTCAATGTCCAGAACGATGTATTCAAGTTTCTACAAAATATATTCAGTAGATCTATAATGTATTTTGTTTAAAAGTTATCATTTCATCATATAATTGATATGCACAAGAAAGTATTCGGATGCTTCATTTTGTACGTAATCAATAAAATCTAAATTCAAGGAGCATATGTCATTCAACTTGGAAGTATGTCCCCTTTAAAAATATACTGTATTCCCCAAAGGGGCTATATATATTTACATTTTCACGATATACACATTCTGGGTCAAGTTTTCGTCCTTTAAATTATTATTAATCGGAAATTTCCAGAAACAAAACTGCAGACATTAATTTAAAATAATCAGAGATATGTAAGTAAAAAGAATCTTTCAAAACAGTGGATGTCTCAACATGAGAAACATAGCAAATAAGTCATTTCTTAATGCTTTTCTTCATTCAAGTTTTCAGTTCATTCGTTAAAACGGAATTTTGACGGAAAAATTCACTTTTTTAAAATTTGTTGTTAGAAGTGATGGAATATGATTTAATTTATGTTTATATTTGCTTATTACATTACAAATAAAGTGTTAGTTAAATTATTAGTTTTAGATATCGTTAAAGATAAAGAATCTAGATAAGGTAGCATCTATAAAAGAAGCTTAAATTAAAAAGGTTTTTGAAGTAGCTAAAAATGAAAAACAGATACATATTTCCCTCAATCATTTCTTTGTTATTGAAACATAAATAGCATAATGTTTGCTGGAAAATTTTACAGGCAGTTTTTTTAGAATTTTTTTTTATACTAAATCTTTTATTATTTCAAAGAATATGAAAAAATAATTTACCGAATTATTCTTAAGTCTTTATTTTATTTTGCGAAAAAGTATTTTGTTTTACTGATACAGCATTATCCACACAAGATTTTTGTATTTTATTTAATAATATTCACTAATTCATGCATTTAATATTTTGTAAATTTGTACTTGGGTCAGAATTTTGCTTCAATGCTTTTTTATTAATTATTGACTCCACAAATCATTTCTACAACTAATCAACTCCCATTGGTCCCAAACTAAACTTCGCTGGAAATGTAGAGTTTGCCGCAGGTACCTACTCTTTTCGTTCAAATCTATTTTTATTTCAAAAACTTCTTAATTTAAAGCAACGTTGAAAAACATTCCTTTTTTTTTTCTGCTCCATTTTAGCATTTTTTTTTATTCCCAACAGAAAAACATTAACCCTCTGGCTGCGTAATTCTTTAAAATCACTATTTAGATGCGATGTTTGGAAATAAGTTAATATTTTTCAAAGAAAGTGAACTGATACTATATGTTACCAGAGAATATAAAATAATATAATATAAATATGTAATAGTAAAAATAAGCACTCTAAACTGCGAAAAACGCAGATGCAACAGAAAATGGACTGATTGCCAACCAGCAGAAAAGGCAGCTGGAGAGTTAAGTTAAACTATTATTCCCTCTTAATAAAGCGAAAACTTCTACTTCAAAAACGTCTGACTTTTCCAAACTTTTCTTAAAAACTATGAAATTAAAAAGGATAAAATTTCGAAGAGTGATGTTTTTAGTCATATTCCTACGATTAGAATAAAAAATTTAGTATTTCTATTCAAAACATTTAACATATAAATTTAAAAATTGATTAAAAATGTAAAATATATCTTTATACTCTTTAGAATGATTGTTTTCTATTTCTACTAAGACTGCAGATGTATGCCGCTGCTGGTGCAAAATTTTAATATAAAAAATATAATGTAAAATAGGATTGTAAAAGATTTATTACATTTCTAAATATATTAGAAATTGGAAACATTCATTTACCATTAGAGATTGAAAATTCAATTGTTTATAATACAAGAGCTACTTGTTCAAATGCTATACGTATTCGAGCTTACTTAATTTGGATATGCATTCTAAAATGTTTGTTACTTTAAAAAAATTGACTCTATTTGGTTTAAAATAATAAAATATCCCTTAACATAAAAAAGCTATTTCTCTTACTTATAGAGAACATAATCTAAAGTAAAGCCAGTTTAACAGCGGCAGGCATCTACAGCAACATTGTTCAATAATTAGTTTAAGAGTAACGAGCATTGTCTAGAAACGTTTTGACAGAGTGTATAATCACATTTTAAAATAAGTTTTATATAAAACTGTCCTTTTTGAAAAGTTTATACAGCGAATTAAAAAAAAAATAACGCCATTTAATTCTAAACTTGTCAAAAAATAAATGCCCATTTAATGTGGAAATTCCTATCGCTTACAAAGCTCAGCTAAATAAGCAGTCGGCTTTCTTGTATTATTAGCACCGTCTTTGCCGACTAAGCCTTATTGACCAGAATATATACCACCAGATTAATTCATGATGAAATTATGCAAAGATATATTACAGTTTAAATATGTTGATTGATCGATTTTTTATAACCAAACAAACATAATTCAAGTTAAATTTTTAATATTTGCAAAATGACCATTTAGATATAAAAATATTTATGATATTATTGAAGAAAGTCTAAAGCAGCTCTCAATTTATTAAAATATTCTGCTCGAAGAAACGAAATTAACAAGGAATTGAATAAAATCGTTGAAAAGAAGTATAAATGGAAGAAACTTAGAAAAGAAAGTTACCAATATAGGACAATTGTTTGGAATTCTTTCTCAGTAATATAAATATTAAAAGTGTTTTCCAAAAAATGATTTTGAAGTTTCTTTTAACAAATGAAAATCATTTAAGATCATGAAAATGTAATGATTAATTGATGTAATTTCCGTTGTCAACAGAAATGTTGACAACGGAATCGATGGAATGTTACGAAAATGTTCACTACATCATAAGCATATTTTAACTTCCCTTTATTTTGGATTAATGATTGTAGTACTTATTACGAAAATGAAATATCTAATTACATATTTTTATTTTTATGTTACTTCAAATATTTCATTGCATTTATAAATTGTCACAATTTTTAAATTTCTGACAGGCAAGTTCACAATAATATAAGTTATCAAGCTATTTAGCCTAAAGAGCTTTCATTAACAACAACTTTTGTATTAACTATATATGTTCAAATTTCGATACGAAATCTTGAATAAAATGAGCCCGAAATAATTATTCCAAAATAAATATTTAAAGATTCTTTTGTTTACCAAAATAATGTTAAATCAATAAATTTTTATATTCTTGGTATTATTTTCAAATGTTTCGAGACCTTTTTATGAAAATCTGTTGAAAACATTGATTACTGCACTTCAATTTGAAAAACATTTCTTATAAATAATTAATGATGACAGAAGTTTATCTTTAAAAATTCTATTGCATTTCAGTGTTTACATTAGATTTATTGGATTTAGCTCTACAATTATAAGTAGATTTCAATATTTATAATGCAATGATAATGTATATAAAGAGCATTTGAAGCATGCATCAATAAATTAGTAAAATTTTTGAAGAAATAATAAGCTATTACAGGTACAAATTTGAACAAACGAGTTGCTATCAAAATTTCAAAAATGAAAGAATTTTTTAACATAACCGCAAACAATGAAAATTCTACAAATAGTATTTTCTTGTATCCCCAATTATAAATGTTCTTTTGGCATATGCCAAGATGTCATTCCATTGCTTTCCACTTTTGTAAATTCTTTTTTGCTTACAATTTTTAAACGCTCATAATTTTACTTCTGGACCTAACATTTCTTACTTGACATATAATAAATTATAATTTTCTTTGTTTTAATGCAATCTGTATTTTCAAGTTATTGTGTCTGTTATTCGAGATTACAATCTAATCTATGATTCTGGTAGATTTAATTCCAAAACGTGACTAAACTTTGAAGGGTTGAGATGATAAAATTTCTTAAGGGATTTTCCTAACTTCGGACATAAAAATTTTATTTTTAGTTAATTTTGAAATTTCTTTGAAACAAAAGTTAAAATAATAATTCATAAAATCCTTGACATTTCAAAACATTGTTCTAGAAATTTTTCTTCTATGTTGCAGAAAACATTCACTGAATTTTCAAAAGCAAACTAATGTTTGAAACATTAAAAAAAATCAAACTATTGCTTAGTATTGTTTAAACTTTTCTACGATTTTCAGTCATTTCTGTCTCTGATAATTCAAAAATATTTCTAATTTTTTTATTATTTTCTAAGTAACAGAATTTTATTTCCAATAAGAACAAACAGTTTATGGGAATTCTTGATTATTTTGATAAGAATTTTATTGAATGACTTTTTATTTTGTTGTAACTGAATATTTTTTCCTCTTCCACAATATTTAAAATTTCTTTCTTAAATTCCTTACACTTAGAAAGTTTCAAAAGCAATTATTGCATAAAACCAATAAAATCTTTTTTGCTACTAATCTTTATTGCTAATCATCTAAAATCATCTTTTATTGCTACTTAAACTATCTTATTAGTTTGGATTTTTTTTAACAATTTGGTAAATTTATGAGAACATAAGCTTATGCTTTTTCTTAATTTAAAAAGTTAAGAAAGTTTCACACTAAAGAAAATTTGAAACTAACAATCATGAACTGATTAGAATCTCTCCCAGTTTAACTTATAATAGAGTTATATCTACAGGCAGGCGTTATTTAAACGTGATGAAGTTCATATATTAAGAAGATAATTGAATTTTCTTTCTCAGTTTGTAATTAGGACCGAAAACCCAAAGTCAGTAGGGAATCGTAACCTCGTGCTCTAGAATTGCATGTCTGACACTTGCGTTGAAGTACTGAATTTTTAGTATTTAAATGAGGCATTAAATGAGTTAATTTAAACACAAATATCACTTCAAAAAGTTCCATATCTCAAGAGTCTTTTCTGTTATTGCAAAGACTAAAATAACCATAGATTTCTCAAATAGGATGTATTAGGATTTTAAATTTAAAGCGCAAGAGATTAAATTCCTTCGTAAGTTTAATGCTCAATTCGTATTACTTTGCAATTCATGCCGATTTTATGTATATTATTCATTGATACGCGTATGCCAAGTTTCATGTATCTTGGAATCCTGTGCACTTCCTGCATTTCAATACGCTTCTGGATAGAATAGGTGTAATTCTTGTAGAGATAACAAACGAGATGTTTATCAATTAATTCAGACTCGATTTCAGTTGATCCATTTCTATTTGTTGTTGTCGTTACTTATGGTACTTTACAAGCCCGCAGATGAAATGTCATCGATTTAAGCCGAGTGTGCAGTAGCTTCTGGGGGCAAAGGCCTCCGAGCACCCGAGGGCAGAAGTCTGACTTCTAGCTCATATGAAGATAACACACTTTTTCTCACATAATCCCTTTTTACAGGGGAGCTGTTTCACATACCTCAAATAGAACACAGAAGAACAACCGTGCCCAAACCAGGACTCGAACCCGGGACGCCCAGATCACGGGGAAGACGCGCTACCCTAGGCCAAGGTGCTGGCAGTTCCATTTCTTTTTAAGCATTGCGATGTGAAATCTCATTAAAATACTATTTGTAGCTCTTTGAGATCAAAAATTAATGTAACGAATAATTCTGAGATCCTCTTTATAATGAAATGTAGCAGAATTACCAATATATTAATCATTCAATTTTTTTCCCATCAGAACTCAGCTTTCCTTTTAAAAAGGTCATACTTACAGGCTGTAAATTGTGGCATGCATAATGAAAAATTTAGTAAAACATTTTAAAAGGGAGATTATTAGATTTAGAACTATTAAATTTGTATGTCGTTATTTCCTTCTAGAATAATAGATTCTCATCAGAATTTTCCATATATTACAGTATTTGATTAATTTTTAGACTTTAATTTGTGCAAATAATCAAGAAGGGCCGTGTAAGAGTTCTCATCGTAAGAGAAACCAAGCTTAATACTAGAAGTTATTGTTTATTAAGGCTGTATTTGGACAATTTTCAAATTACAGAAAGCAAAAATGTTTTTCCCCCCATCGTGAAACTCGAATTTAAGATTTATTGAACTCTTATCTTATACTATGGATTTTTATCATCACATATATTTTTTTTTATTTTTAGAATCTTCAAATTGCGTTTTGTACTTCTAGAATCTTCGAAGTGTTAAAAACTGCACTTTCGTAAAGTAGTTTGCTGCGAAATTCCATTTAGCATAGCTTATTTTTCATTATAAAGAATAAAAAAGTCTAAGAAAGAGCGCTTCCTTAAAAGTAGGAACACTTTCTTTAATTTTATTATGATCGCAAATTCGTGCTTTGGATAGATTTAACACTTCATTTCCTTTCCTGGAGTACAAGGTAAAATTGCTTTACGACGAACTAATGCAGCGTTTCGTTGTCGTATTAAAATGGATCTCATTTAGGGAATGACTGTCTTAAAAATGAGAAAAGAAAACTTAAATTTCATTAATATTATTAAATAATTTTTTAAAAATATTATAGGAAATATTACTGAAGTGAATTTAAGGTAAAAGAAATTGGTTTAATTTCACGTTTAAAGATCATTTTAAATCCTTCAATAATTGTTAGTTTATTATATTTTTAGATCTAAATTAAACATTTTTATTACAATTAATTATCTCGAAATGCTTTTTATGGTATAACTTGCTGAGTATGTATTTTTTTAGGGAAAAATGTTATTTCACTTCAAATGAAAATATGGGGCAAATTCGTAACAATTATCGAAAAGAGAATTGGATTTTCATTATTAGAGCAATACTGTTAGCATTTAAATGAATTTTTTTTTAATTCACCTCAAAACTTTCAAACTACAATAAGAATAATCGACTAAAAACCTTTTTTGATGAACTGAGCATAAGTGATCCAAAACCTAAATATTTTCTAAACGTCTACACAATTTTAAAATTTCAACAAATTACTGAAGCATGAAATTGTGTATAACAATCTAAATAATTTAGATGACTATTATAATTCACTCCATATATTGACAAACATTAACTCTTCAAATATAAAATTGCAACACAATGAAAAATTTCTAGGTAGGCACAATATAAGTAAAAGTCATATGTAGTTGAAAAAATACACAATAAAATTTAAAGCATTTGTTCAATAAAAAAAAGTAGTAATTTTAAATTACATAAAACGGTAACAGAACTATACCTTTTCAATGTTTTGTTTAGTTAGTGCTGAAGTTATCTAGAAGCTGCTAACATTTGCCACTTCTGAATAATTTGACCATTCGAGCAAGTAGAATTGCGACCATTGCATTGAAGAGATATCTGATAACACTGTTTATCGGTCATTAACGAATACCATTTTCAGATATCATGTTTATTGAAAGTCCGTTGTGGAACTTTAGTCTAAATTGTACACTGGGGACGACCTGCATCGATGGGAATTGGAGGTACTAGGCCTTGCATTGGCTTTGATTGACGACACAAATAAATCAGACTCTCCATATTATTACTCGAATCTATATGCAATGCATTGTAGTGTGTTCAAAAGAAATTGTTAGGGATGCTTTTTCTACGCTGGAAATAGATAAGAAATGTTTTACCCGAGATGAGTTGTGAAATAATTTCATTTGATTTTTCTTTCCCAATAGTTTTGATTTTATCTTTCCATAACTACTAATTATTATTCAAAATGCAACGAAACTCATCTAGGTATCTAATATATAATTATATATACTAATGGGCAAACACATGATTTGTTTTATAAGATGGTACGTAGAAATGCACTTGCACTAATTAGATATATACTGCTGTATCATTTTAAATTCATGGTTTCATTCCTAGTTATTAGTCAAACTTTTCCAAAGAGTCCAAATAAATGCGTTATAGTGAGAGTCCCTGATTACAATCTCGGGAAATTAAAAAGTTATGTATACGATACTTTATTCTCAAAAAAGAAATAGTTTACTAAATTAGAAGGCTCAATTTTTTTTGACGTTTTTGTTTGCGTTCGTGTTTATAGTCGCTTCATTTTTTTTTAGAAAATATCATTGAAAAAAAAATTTCTAATTTTTATATGTACTATTCTTCTACTCAAGGTGTTCTAAGAAAGCCGCATAAATAGATCAGAGCGGAAAACATGTTGGAATGCATAGAAATTGGCTAAATAACTTGATCTTTAAGACGCTTTATTTTCGTAAAAAAACTCAAAAGAAAAAATTAGGCAATAATTCGCCAAAAAGCAAATATTTGCCATTTTGTTTTCTCCACTTAAAAATTTCATAGCACAGCAATTGTTAAAAAATTTACTCATTAATACTGAAAGGTATTTAATTTGAAAGACTATTGATTATGTGCACAGTTAATAGTTTATTTTAAATAAAAAACATTTTTTATATTATGCAAAGTATTTAAAATATTCTTCTATATACTAAAAGCGAATACCATTCATTTACAATTCCTCAGCATGATTAAGAGGTGTTTTTTTGTTAAATTGCTGATAATTAATTTTTTTTTCAATTTTTAATATCCATGAAAGCGGCAATACAGAGATACATTTGTTAATTTACGAAACGAAAATTAATAGCGAAAAATTTAATCTCGTAAGTCTTTCATATCTGTCCTACATTTTGCACAGGATTTTATTTTTTCTGCTATGGTTTTGCCATAAATTCAGATTAGTTCACTCGATTTTCTTTTTAAATCACCAATTTGATGTATCTTACTCTTGAGAACTTGAAAGTTAAAAGTAGGATCATTAAAAATATTATGTTTACAATTTTAAGATTATTTAGCTGTAAGATTAAAGGTTATAGACAGTCAAATATAATGTAGATTTCAAGCTTCCGAATCTGAAAAAAAATAATTATTTGTCAAGTAGAAACAAAAACTTGAAAATTAATCACAAAATTTTTTTCAGAGGAATCAGAATGGGAACTCGATATTTTTGTTTAATATTCAAGATGATTCTGGAACATTTAGCATCCCTTATATTTATCAGAAGCATTTTTTTATCGAAATTTTCTTGAATTTACCAAAGAGTGAAAAGTGAGTTGCAATGTTCATTACGTAAAGAAAAAAAGAGCCGACACAAAATGTAGACAATATGTGCTCATTTTTTGTAATTTTTTTCAAATTTAATATATCAGTTAGGCGTATGATATATCTTTTCATTCATAAAAACATGTTATATACTATTTTTCGACCGTTTCTTAAATAAATTTTAGTATACCATAATTGCCACCTATTTATATACATAAAAGCATTTTGCAATAAAAGAATAAATTTTTAAATAATGCTGATTTTTCGTTCAAAGAAAATACACTCAGTGTAGTTTGTAAATATTTCATTATTAAATTAGCTATAAGGCATCTCAAAAATAAGTGCTTCTAATACATTTTTTGACAAATGTAAAAATGGTATTCCATATATGTCTACGCAAAGGGGCCATATATGAACATTCCATATATGAACTGCAAAGGGGACATTCCCCTCCAAACGTTCATTTAGTTTACCTCGGACTTTACATCACAGCACTCTGACCGCTATATTTTTATGACGAGAATAATAATTTAATCCTAATGTTCATTACTAGCCAAGCTATAATCATTCCATTAGGATATATGCCCTGCCATCGGGGTGGAGGTCATTCGATCCCAACCCTTTATTTCACTCACTGGAGAAGCAATAATCTACCCCGTATAGCATAAGCTTCTAATCATCATTTTTGGGATGTCCCCTTAACTTCCCAAGTAAAATGTACCCTGTGATTTTAAAGCTGTAATTTCATATGGTACATAAAGTTAATATATTGAGCAGCAATGTACGATTAGACACACATTAGATTAGATGACACGTGCAGTTATACATTTCGATAAATGAAATGTCGTGTGACTTGATTCCATTTTGAAAATGCATGTCTGTCTAAAATATATATAAAGCTATTAAAATTGCCCGACAAGTTTATCTAAATTTAATGTTTAAAAATACTTCGTTGTTTAAATAATAAATATAAAACCATAGGATGTAATTGAAATTATGAATTATCAGTAGTCCAGGAGTTCCAACTAGTTGTCAAAACGCTGCAAGTTGTAAAGAAAATTGTAAAAATTGCTGGATTTTTCCTTAACTGATTCCCCATTTCTTTCTTTGGGACGAAACTATTATTTGGAAACATTTCAAGCGGTGTTCCCTTTCAGTCGTAAATGTCGGGATAAATAAAACAATGCTTCAGGGTTTATTGGTTTCCGTTTGTAAGTGAAACCGGACTGAGAGGGAGAGCATTTATTCTTTTGAAAGAGTTTGACAACTCTTGTAAAGAAAGATTACAGATACTTCCTCAAGATTAATCGTAAGACAGGAAATTAAATATTTGCTGCAATACTATTTCATTGATGTATAGGAGTTTTGTTTCAGTTTAAACTTCTATTTATCTTCGATTTAAAGGACTAAAGAGAAGATTATCCCGTCAGAAGGAATTGTGGAACATGACGAGGAATGTTATTCATTGGCATTACCGTTCACAGAGAAGGCTTAGTAATTTTATTTCTTTTTAACATTTTATAGCTTCTTTAAGATGCTGAAGTTTTAACATGGATGTTTTCCCATCGTATCTAAAATTTCTATAACAAAAATAATGTTGAATCTCTCATATTAAACATAATGGCAAGTTCAGTGATATTAACTCCCCTTTTACAGCAACACTTTAGCTATTTTGTCCTCTTAATTTTGAACTTCAATCAGATAACGAGGACAACACCTGAGCTTACACGTCTCTCTCCAAGATTCCACCACACCAGCGAGAAGACGTTTGGTCCCGACGACTTTTACGTACAACAGACCCACTTATTCGGTGGTTCGTCGGTGGAATCGAGTCTTAAACCTGAAAACCTGGAATTCCGAAGCCGAACATTACTTTGCCACTATAAGGACCGCAATGGTCTGGTGGTAAAGTATTTGCTCTCGTCCGTCTGGTGCCCTTCTTGGGGCATCTGAAAAATGGGGATGAGAAGATATCAATAGGGTGGTTGGTTCTCCGCCCTGGTGGTACAGAAATAGTGTGGGGATAGCTACTCCCTACTGATGTGAGAGGAGATGTCTCCTATAGGAGAGGTTGTAATATGTCCGCAGATGGCTGTTTGGACTATTGTAGTTCTCAATAATGCTGTTGCGATGTTCCGTCCTGTCAGTATTTTTTTCCGAATACCTTCTAAATGGGAATAGTTCGTGTATGTGATTGTCTTCTTATGATAAAATGCATCATCAACCTTTGCATTTTGCGAACAACAATTTTTATATCATTCAATTGCCATTAGTTAAATATGTATGTTCTTCAACCTGTCCATCTATCCATCCGCATGTCTGCCTATTCGTCTACATTGTCTTATAAACCGCTTCATAATAAAGAAACTTTATTCAAATAGATTTTTGCAAAACCCATTATACAATTTAAAAAAAAAACAGTACATTCGATTTCTCGACTTTTTAAAATTGTTAATTTATCTAGAATTATATAGTATCCTGACATTAAAAAGTAAATTATCCTTAAAAAAAATTATGACGAGAAATGTCCAATTACAAATAAATACAAATCCTGAAAATTTTCATAACATCACCAAAAAATTTTATACAAAAAATATGAAATCAATAAATTTTATGCAAAAAATATTTATCATTTCCAGCATTATTTCAGTTTATCAGATGTATAAAATAACGACTAAAAATATAACAGCTTTATGACTTTCAAAAAGATGTATAAATGTATTTCCACATTTAAAATTTAAAAGAAATTCTTTTACTCTGATTACATGCATGAGGTCAAGAGAATACTAATTTAAATAAAATAAAAGGAATAAAATTATGTGAATATTTAAGTAAAATTATCCGGGAATCATCTTGATGTATAAATTTAACAGGACGATTAAATTATTTTGAGTGTATTTATTAAAGTATTTATGTTTGAATCAACAGTATAAAAAATTGTTTTGCACTTGACTAACTTTTTGAAATAAATCAAATTGTTTTTCGTAATCGTAGTTTCTTAGTGACAATATTTAAGGATTTAAAGTACCCACTGTTGTTGAGGAATCAGTAAATGTCTTTAAATTCATATACTTCATTTGTTACTAGTCACGTTCTTAAGGTTAGAAAGCTACGATCACAATTTGAATTTTTGTCATATTCGTTACCTTTGTAGCGTTTTTCTTTTTATTCCTTAATTCCTTAAATTGAATTTAATTCTCAGCGAATTAGTGATATTCATTGCATTATTCTCAGCCAGTGTATTAACGCACTGCCATTTTATATATCCTATACAAACTCAAGTCTCAAGATTTCTAGCCGAAAGGACAATCTCGAATCAAATGATCTAGTTAATGTTATTTTAAACAACCTGAATATTTAGGATGTGCATTCTCTCTTGCTTCTGTATTATCCTTTTGAAAATAAAATTGCTCATTCTTAGAAGTCTTGCCTTACCGATTCTTTCCCATTTCCTCGGGGAGATCAAATATTCCTTGACATTGTAAGTGACGTTCTCTTTACCCCAGGTAGGGAAGGCAATTTTGCGTGGTTCTTCGGTTTCCACTCAGTAATAATCAGTTTATAATGAAATAATTTATGCTACTGTGATCTGTTTGAATGTTAAAATACTCAATCTTTTCAAAGAGTTTAGCAACTCTAATGTAAGAACATTTCCAAAAGATTGGCAATGTTGTCTACGGATTAATTATTAAAAAAGTTTTTTTTGCTTACGAAATAAATTTATGAAACTGCAGTTTCCAACAACTAACAGTTTTTTAAATTTCTTTAGTGCAGTGACAATTTTGTTACTTTATTTGCCTAGAGAAGGAGATATTTAAAAATATAGATAAAGGATAACCATGTTTATTCTTCAAGTAAATTTCTCGAACATTTTAACAATTTTATCATACGAATTTTATACATTAATAAATTCTTTAATACTATAAAAAATTAAATGATTTTTAATTGCTTAATAGATATAATCGAAAATAGTTTTTGAATGCATTTGAAAATACTCAAAATTTCAATTAAAAATCTTTTAGATGTCATTTAGTATTAGATATATATAGTATTTGCTGTTAAACTGTGCTAAGAATGGTACAAAAAAAATGTAATCATTTATTTTTAAATTTGCATTGGTAAAATGCAATGGACACATACATAAATACAATTTTGTTTGGTGCTTAAGTGATCATTACATCCAAATGATCAATATAATTCAAATACCTTAACCCTTTAGCTTGTTGATTTTCTCTACTATCCAATTAGATGACAGTGTTATGAGGGTTTTGTTTTGATTCAAATGAGAATCCATAGTATACCAGAGATATGTGCCTATTCCATATAATTTATCCTGAATTATATTATTAATAAACTCAAAAATTGCTTTAAAGAAAGAAGGCTATAAATCGATAAACCTGGCGCGTAGGTTAAACGGTTAAAGAAAATTCTGTACAAATACAAGGATGCCAGAACATACAAACCCTTCAGCATCATTCTTATTTTTTAATTCCTTTTAATTAGAAACTGAAAAAATGGATATAAAGTGCTGCATTAAAAATATTCATATATTTAAACTTAAAAAATTATCAAGACATTTGAGTTATCAAGTATTCGTTGGATAAACCTTCTATATTAATATTATTCAGTAAGATATACAGCATGGTATTGTATTGACATTCTTATGTGTCGAAGACCTTACAGAATTTCTCGAGTTTATGATTTCTCTTCATTCGACTTTTCCCTCATGTTGTATGCTGTCATCTCTTTGATATGTCCATGCATAGCAAATTGTTCCTTTTGTAGCATTCCTCCAATTTACTTCAACCCTTTAAAGGGCCATTTTTTTCTAGTCATATTATGTTAAAATATTTTTAGACTTGAAATTAGAATAAGAAAAAGGATTCATTTAGTTTATTAGATAATTTAATTTGATTCATCAATTAATTCGGTTAATTAATAATTAAGTAACAAATCAAGACACATCATTTTATGTGAAATAAAGAACTGAAGCATTTAAGTTTCTGACTTAACTAAAAAAAATTTGTCAGAACTTATGCCAATCTACATAATTTCATACAAAGATTGATAAATTTGGTGGGAAGCATATTTCCCACGGCCTTAGAAAGAATTAACTTAGATCCACACTTCATAATCTTCGGAAAATTCAGCAGACATTTCAACGAATCCGAGTCACCCTCTTGGTTGGTCGTATTAAAACCTCCATATCTGACCTTCTGCACATCAAAATGGATCTTTATATTTTCTCTGTGTTTAGACAAGGGAAGAGTAGAAAAGGAGGTTTTGATCATCATAAACGCCTAATCTATCAATGAAATTTAACATAATTGTCTGAAGATAATTTTTTTAGAAACAATGCTTTATGTTGGCTTTAATAATATCGACATAAAAGTTAACGATAGAAAATTCAAGGTAGTTTAAAGAATATTTATAGAAATAATATCATTCCAGATGGCTTTCTTTAAAATGAAAAAAAAATTATTTTGCTAAAAATTTAATGAATTTATTCACGAAGCAAACAGAATAAATAAATATTAAGAAAAATGACCGTTTAAGGTGTTCTAAAGACAATGCAAGCATAGTATCACCGGCGTTAATAAATATGAGTGATGGACACATTCATTTAGATAAGAGTAAATTCATGTAGGAAATTTATTTTTTCCAGAAGCATTCTTCTACGGTGAATAATGTCTCGTAAAATGTCTTTGGGTACTAATGATAAACAGACGAATTTATCATAAACATCTTTTCCTCGATTTCGCTAAACAAAATCAAAACTGAAAGGCTATGGAAACGAAATATTATTTACAGAGAAAAATAGAAGCAATACATATATATTTAAAAAATAGGAAATATATCTATATTTCTTTAATTGAATGACTAAGTAGAATCAATAAAATGGCAAACAAATACAAGCAGATTGAACATTTTTCCTAGTCTAGATTAGTTGGATTATTAATTTTAATCGCAATGCAACATTTTTATATATAATAGCGTATAATCAAAATCTAAAAGTGAAGCGGTAGGAATGAACTAAAATCAGAAAATTTGTCTCATTAACCTTTATTCTACGAAAATGAATCATAATAATTCACTAAATAGAAATTGGGGAAATAAATGTAATGAAGTTATTTCATAAAAATAATTTTCATTTTATTTCAGCCTTTGATATTTTTCTAACATACATAATTTTTTTTTTATGTCTATGAAGTAAATAGGTTGAAAAAGAAAACTGACAAATATACCGATTGATCATATTTTTATTAAGGTTATCAATATTGATCATATTTTGATTGATACATTTTGCTTCAGTACATAAATAATTCTATATAAAATATATTAAAACGATTTAATAATTAATAATTTATAAGTCTATCAAAACTACAATTTCCGCTATATTTAACCAAGTTATTTTGTTTGTCATTACATTGCTCAGTTCTGAAATAATGTATCAAACCGAATTCCTAAATTTGGTGGAAATTACACAGTTTTAAAATTTTCATGTTTTTTTTTTTCTCTTATGAATAACTATCTCCGATTAAATTTAGCAGAATAGAAACTATACTATTTCCAATTTAAAATTAAACTTATAATTAAATTGACTTTCTTCATATTTATCCACTGATTTACAATTAAAATGTCTAAAATGTTTAAAAAGTTTTATATGTTTGATTTTATGCTTTTTTTCACATAAGTGGAACTATCTAAGTTTATGCTTATTTCTAGGCTAAGTGATGTGAAAAAATATAAATTATTCTTAAAATGTATTGCATTGAAGCAATTATTCTTCTACTATCTAATTAATAAAAACATCCAGTTTTAAAAACATTCAATACTAAGTCCTATCTACAAGAATTTAATTTAAAAAAATGTACAGATTTAAGTACTTTAACTAAAAATATGAAATTACTTTTAATGTCTGAAGTGCCGAAATTTAATCTGTCAAACTTATGCATGGTTATCGTAAGTAAGATAAATATTTATTTTATTTTTAATACAATATTTAACCAGCAATTAAACTTTTCAGTGAGATCTTGTCTTGAGTTAAGAATGAAATTTGCATTTTTTAAAAAATCTAGTATTTGAAACGAATCGGATTTGTATTTTGTAATTTATTTAATGTCAGAATCTAAATTTCAATTGACAAATATTTCAACATTTAAACGATATGCTAAATATTTGCTTCTTAATCAATATTTATTCCGCAATGAGATCTCGAAAAATATTTAAGCCAGTTTAAATAAATCATTATGATAGTGAAAAAAACTGTAAATGTTTATTATTTTCTTAGAAACAGATTATTGTAGCGATTTTCAATCAGGGTTATAAATACCAGAATAATACTTATCAAAATGTTAAAAAAATAAGCAAGAGCATCTAACGCAAACAATTGTAATTTTGACATACACATTAAGCACATAACAGTTTTCTTCTGATAAAATAATTCTTGAATTTAGGAAATAATAGCAATAAATATATCATTTATGTAGAAACTGAAATGTTTTTAAAAATTCAAGTTTATCCGGAACATTGATACAAATTCAACAGGAAATAAATTGAATTATATAGTACGCTATTTTTAAATATTTGCTGCAAAAATTAAATTTCTTTTTCTTATGCTCACGAATCCATTTAAATAATAATTAAATGATCATAATAGTTGATAACAAAATATTCTTTTAAAATATAACAAAATTTTTAAAACAAAGAAAATATTCTTTTCACTAACAATTGTCAAAAAATTTAAACTCGCTTTCTTGCAATTCATCTAGAGGAAGTAGCCACAAACTTCGGCAAATTACTTCAGAAGACCTGTTAAACTTTTAAACGAGTGAATACTCTCTTTGGCCCCCATCTCAGCTTTACCAACATAAATACTTCTCTTATAAAAGGATTATTACTAACCCGAAATCAATAAGCCTCGAAGCGTTGTCTTTTCTACTTCGGTATTTACGACCAAAGTTAATGTCTTAACTTGAAATGTCTCTAAATATTTGTCTTCTGTGAGGAAGTATATGAAATCAGCTAGAAAGGCTTCTTCAGATTTATTTAAAATATGATTGTCCTTAGGGAATCGAGAATCCTTATCTATCTCTACATATTCCAGACGCTTAACATTATTTTAGTCAAATATGCATTTCATTTCAGGTTCTCTTTTCAACATTTAATCTAAAAATTATTTGATATATGGATATTATTGAGCGGAATTCCCCGAATGATTTATATACAAGAATATTCACTGTCAATGAACATGCAAAAATGATGAAGTTAACACAATTTTGGGAAATTGAAGACCATTCGATTCTAAACAAAATTCATTAATAATTAAAACAATGAAATATGCTTGTTTCCTATTTCAAGGGAAATGAACACATTTTCGGATTGGCTTTTTAGATTCGATCAAAAGTTAATAAAGGCGACAAATACTTCTTTAAATAATAAGCCTTTCGTATATTAGCTGACAACTATTTTTGTATCATATCAGCTTATTGGCTATTAAATTTTATCTTTCAATAAAGGCTGTATTAAAATTAAAATAAATTTCGGAATAAAAATATATAGCATAAAGAAGTGTTTTGTTAAAATAATTTAATTACCACTGCAATTTTAAATAAAAAAGGTATCGGAAATATTAAAAAAGTATTTCGATATATTTAATGGATACAAAAAATAACCTTTGCCGTTTTGAAACATTTTCAGCTGATGCTTTAACGAATTTGTAAAAAAAAACATTAAAAAAGGAATTTAACTTTATTAAAAGTCATACTAAAAATTTTAACTTTTCAAATTTTTCTTTTAAATGAAACTTACTTCTTAATAGGTCCTCAAGGATCTCTTGCTTTTCTCTAAACTTTATTTAATAATGGAATCGAAAAAAAGAAAACACTACTTAATTGTGCATTTTCTAAAGGGGAGAAACGCGACAGAATTACCCAACCATGAGAATTGAACGGATTTAATAACCTTCATTTCATTTCAAAGTAACAACATTATAATTTCTATAGTATTACACTAATATTTATTCATATTGAATAATTCAACATCAATATTTACTCATATTGTAATAGATGACCGCTCCCAATAATCCACTTTTCTGTTGAAAATTGGGAAAAAAACTATACTGTTGTGCAATTATTAGTGGGAGAAATAATCAGAGTTCCCCAGTCATAGCCTGATACTGATTTCGAAAATATCTCATATAAAAACGAGTGAATTCTTGATAAATCTATTCTGTTAATTTCTTTTCTACTGATAAATTAGAATACTCAATTTTACATGTATTTTTGACAAATCAAAATGCTTTTAATTTTATTGCATTTTGTTTATAAAATATAACCTAGATTTTTTTTTATAGACAACCTCATCAGTGGGGTTTGCATAGTGAATTATTGAACCTGTTTTAGCACATTATATAAAATGTTAACATTAAAGGAAAAGAAATTCAAAAATATTTCCCTAGAATATAAGACTGTATAACAATTAATACTATTTATTTATTTATTTATTAAGTTACAGTTGATCCATTAACATTTCAATAATTCAGTCTAATCATTTATACTCATTTATATGACACTAGAATACGACCTTGTCACTACAAAATATAAAATCAGCCAAAATTATATAAATACTAGTTACTTACCTTTTAGGCACTCGCTAAAAATTTAGGTTTAAATGCGTTGACTTTATAGGAATGACATTTATTGCCTTATCACAGAAAAAATCTAGATATTCATGCACCATTTTCACTGACTCAATATATGTTAAAAATATAAACATTTTCAATTTTGCATTCATAAATCATGACGCCTTCTGCAGAGTAATTATTTCAAAGCTTGTATTAAGGATTTTGAATTAAATTTTTATCTAATTAGGCTATTTCTTTACAACAGATAAAGAAATATTACTTTGCTTAACAATTGCAATAACAACAAGATATCACTCAGATATGATCCCAAAATATGATATTTAAAAACATTGTTATTTCATACTTTTAATTAAAAATAACTATACGTATTTTTAATTTACTAATTTCTATATCTTAACAATATGCAACGGTTTTATGCAAATCAAAATATTTAATATTTTTCGATTTCTTCGAAAATACTAAACGTCATGATTTTCTGAGTAACTAGTCTGTTGGAGTCTATTAGTCATTAAATGTTCCTCAAGACTAATTTACAAAAAAAATCCACTAGTTTACATTCAATCTCCTTTTGTAAAAGATGAATATATGAAAATATTAAACCACTTATCTGTTATTTTCCATGGACATCAGAACTGAAGAAATTCTTCTGCACTTTTTATTTAGTTTTGAGGGCTGGAGTGAAGAAGCAGGGCACAACTTCAACTATGCGGGAGGACAAGAAAGTCACGATACCTTGCAATGTGAACGAAAGTCCCTTTTAATAACATTTTCTAACGCAGCAATCTCTTCTTTGAGCCAGGCTGGCCGAGAGTTCATCAAAGTTCATATATTTGTGACCAGAGCTCAGGTTGCAAGTTGTCAAGTATACGTGGGCATCACTATTGGCCATGAATTATTACACTAACTTTTTATTTCAAATCAAAGAAATGAAATTCAAGGCTTCATATCTATCACAAGAATGTTCTTATAGCTCCAAGCCGTACATTGGCTAAAAAAGAGAAGTTTTGTACCTAGTTCACTGCACCAGTTTAATTAATTCGAAGTCTGTATCGGCAAACACGTTGGCTTACAATATATCATCTTGGATTTTAATCTTACATCTTTATTACCAGGGAAAATGAAAGGTCCGAGACTTCGCTTTGACACGTACACCGTCGCTTCACTTTTCTTCACTTTTCCCTTCATATCAAAAAAATGTAAACATCGATTTTTAGACTTCTATAACACTTGGGTTAAGAAGAAAGTTTGACAAAAAATTTAAATGCTGAGTGGATTATGAGTTACCAGAACTA
This sequence comes from Argiope bruennichi, assembly GCF_947563725.1. Taxonomy (NCBI): domain Eukaryota; kingdom Metazoa; phylum Arthropoda; class Arachnida; order Araneae; family Araneidae; genus Argiope; species Argiope bruennichi. Next base: position 123,010,766 of record NC_079153.1, read on the forward strand.
ATTTTTAAAAAATGAACCAGTAACCTTATCTAGAACATGAGATATATTTTAAGTGTAACTAAGTTCCAGAAGATAAAAACTATGGAGAATGGCTTCGAAAATCAATTGTCAACCAACAAAGAATCCTAAGACTTCAGCACAAATAATCCTCGCTTTCCGTGATTCAAAAATGAAAAGTTGAGAATTCTTTAGGTTTTCGCAAACCCAATTGTCATTTGCAGAAGACACGAGGAGTAGGAAATTTTCAACCAATCAATTTCAAGTCAATTGTCAATCAACGAAGAATCCTAAGACTTCAGTGCAAATAATCCTCGCTTTTCGTGGTTGAAAAATAAAAGGTTGAGAATTCTTTAACTGTTTTCACAAACCCAATTGTCATTTGCAGAAGACATGAGGAGTAGAAAATTTTGCATGCAATTCATAACAAAAGAAAGACCCCTTGATCCTTCACTAATTATATCATTTTCCATTTAATTTAATGTTTAATAATTCAAGAACATAATAAAGTATATCTGGATTTAGATTTCCTGACTGAAGCAATAGATCAGCCGGCTTCCTGGCATAGGGGTAGCGCATTTTCCCCGTGATCTGGGCGTCCCGGGTTCGAGTCCCGGTTTGGGCATTTTTGTTCTTCCTGTTCTATCTGTGAGATGTGTGAATGTGCCCTCCTGTAAAAAGGAGTTGTGCAAGCGAATGAGTGGCAAAGTCGTACTCTTGGCACTAGTTGGCTCTACGATAAAAACAAGAGGCGCTCCCTCTTAGGCTTAAATAGATTGTCTCTGAACAGCGGGCTTGTTCGTGGCAAGTGCCATAAGAAATAACAACAACAATAGATCAAAGAAAGAAAATCCTAATTTTAAGCAACAATAGAACAAAATGTTTTTTGAAGATTGATTTTCAACAAGGTTATTTGTCAATCATGTATTTTCATATTTAATTAAATATTATTTCTTGTCATTGCTCTCCATCAACCATAGCCTGACTTTCAATGTTTTGCATTTTCCAGAAGAATCGAAAAAATAGTATCCACTATATAATCTTTATGGCAAAAACCGTCGACAGAATTCTCCATTCATAATAATGATGCCGATTCCAAATTTTTTTTGCTTCATGTGAATGCTTATGCAGAATTTTACCCCTTTCTAATCGGAATATGCAGACTTCAATCCACACAGCCATGAAGCACTCCCTCCCGTTACGAGACATCTTCTTGTTCTTGTTCTTGCGTACAGCCGACCACCCCGCCACCACTGAACGTAGCAGCATCGACAGGATGGTTACCAGACATCGTACGTAATCGAACAATAGTACCTTGTATGTAATCAGAAAGAGCAGTTGGAAACAATTTCTTCGTTTTAAGGGCTTATGGATTATCACATAGCAGAAATGTCCCTCCAAGAAGATTTACTTTGCCGTAGTCCTGGTATAGGATTAGCGTCTTCCCCGTGATCTGGGCGTCATGGGTTCGAATCCCGGTTTTTGCATGGTTGTTCTTCCGTTGTTCTATCTGTGAGATGTGTGAATGTGCCCTCCTGTAAAAAAGGGTTGTGCAAGCGAATGAGTGACGAGTGAGTAGCAAAGTCGTACTTTTGGCCCTAGTTGGCGCTACTAAAAAAAAACAAGAGACGCTCCCCCGCCGGCTTAAAATTTGCTGTCTTCGTAACAGCGGGCTTGTCCATGGTAAGTGCCATAAGAAACAACAACAACAGATTTACTTTGACTTATCCATTCTCTAGATCCCTTGACAATAATTTAAAAGTAAAAATGTTACTGTATATTGAAGATAAATAGTTTTTTTATTATCATATGAGAACATGATGTTATCTTGGTTCAAATATTACTATTGATTTAATTATTATAAAATATTATTAAATAATTATTTAGGCTGTATGAAGGCATCAATGCAAAACTCTTTTCTTCAAAATCTTTCTTAATTTTTAAGGAAAATCATTTTTTAATGTGAGATTATTGAAAGTACTAGTTAAATTCACGAGCTGGTTGAAATTCTTTTCTTATATTTACTTTACTTGGAAACGAAAGAAAGTTCTTCCCTGTTCTTTAATCTGAATTTTTTTTTCCTAAAATGAAAATTGAGATTACAAAAGATAAAACGTCTAACACAAACAAATAACAGAATTTTATCGATATAAAATTGACTTAAAAACCAGCAACTTCCATTAATCCATGATTATTCCTCGTAATTAGACTAAAACTTAATTATACCGTTTAAGTTCAATGAATATCTCTCTCTAGTCTCATAGTTTTATCTTTTGATCTCAAAATTACAAAGTGTGGAATGTTAATTAATGTATATTTCTTTCAATGGAGCTATCGTTTACTAACATGCGGCTACGAATGGCTGGATAGCATTATCTGTGTTCTAACATAGTACTAGTTGATGGTAATATATTCTATGAAGGCATGGGATTATCTGCTGCAGTTTAATTCCCTAAGCTCATTTTCCATTATATACTGATGAGTGTCTTGGGATGATTTTATGTCATTTTTGATACCTGATTCTAGTTTAAAATGCTATAAGACTCATTTCACTGCAATTTACAATACTTAAATGGACAGATATAACCACCCTCTTAAATTTTTTAAACGCCATTTTTTCTTAAGTCATGTTAAAATATTTTTAGGATTGAGACTGGCTTAAGAAAAGTGATTAATTTAGCTTATTATATAAATTTACTTTGAATAATTAATTAATTGTGTAAATTAATAATTAAATAAGTCACACGATTTTATGCGAGATAAAGAAACAAGGCATCTAAATTTCAGTCTTATTGAATATTTTGTCTTTTGTCAGAACTTATGCTAACCAACGTAACTTTACACAAAAATTGATAAATTTAGTAGGAAACATAATTCCCACTGCCTTAGAAAGGCTTAAGACAACAGATTGATTGTGTCTCAAATGTTTTTTTTTTATAATTTTGCAATCTTTTATATTATACGATATTTTAATTTAATTTAGATCAGTTAATTTGATCAATCCAAGATCAATTCTGATGGTAATTTATTTTTTCCAGTTCGTTGTATTTCTTAAAAATATGTAAGAATATTGTATATTATTCGAATTTATGTTGGTTCATTCAATGTCAGATTTAAAAGCAGAAAAAAAACTGCTTCTTTTAATGAAATCTTTTTTCTTTTGTGGTTTGTGTCTCTAATAAACGTAAAAGAAATAATTTTAATTCAATCGAGCACTTTATTGCTCCACTATGTATTTATTTTAAGAAGCAAAAATCAAGAAAGTCATTTTCAAAAAATCATCAATTTTTTCTGGACCTGTAGAATGTGAACTTTTTAAAATATCATGTAGCATTCTTATTTTATTGTAGTTATTTCTTGCAATAATTAGACTTCCGAAATTCTGGATATTTAATGATTTAGAAATAAATTAGAATAATCAATTTTAAAAATAAATTCGTTACCAGTGTTATAACAAATTTTACTTCTTCATTACCTAAAAGGTGAATTTCAGCACTTAGATTTAAGCATTTTCTGAAATGTGCATTTGATTTGAACTTTAAAAAATATGAAATTTAATAACAAACAATTAAATTCTAAAAATAAATAACAAAATTGGAAAATGAAACTTAAGCTCTACAATTTCTTTTAGAAGTTATTCACTGCAATGATCTAATATTAAATTAAATTCCCAAAATAAGAATAAAATATAAAGATATTGCAATAGATCTCTTTGTCTGCTTTATAACTGAAAAATTAAATTATTTAATTACATTAGAAGTTGAATAGTGTGTAAACTCTTTTAGAGGTTCAAATGATACCCTATGATAGGATTAGGTATACAATAAACACACCTTCTAATTCAAGAAAAGCATCAGGAAAATGATACTGCAAAATTAATTTAACAATTATTGTATAAAAAAGTTTAAATAATTAATTGTTAAAAAAAATGTTCAAATGAAGAAAAATTTTTAAATAATTATTTTAAGTCTATAGTAGAAATAATATAAAAAAAATGCTAGTAGGAAAATTATTCCTTTTTTTAATTGAAAATTATTTTTAATTTTATAGCTATCAAAAGTCATGACAAAATAAAAATGAAAAATTTAATTCATTTCATAACTATTGGGATTACTACGTTTGGACACTATACAAATATTATTGGAAAATATTATATTTATATTCTTTTTTTATTTTCTTGAAGAAGAAATTAATATTATTATTTTTTGAACAGAATAAAAAAAAATTAAGTATCTTTTAAAGGCTTTCCAGGTACATAAAAAATGCCATATCCAAAATGTATTGTTTTCATTTTATAACCATTATTATTTACTTAGATCAAGTTATTTTTGAAATCCCTTTCACTTTCTTTTCACAGCATACCTTCATTTTTAAAGTTTCTATCTAAAAAATACAAATATTTTATTTTCGAAAGGACATATGCATTTTTTTTACAGAAAGCTTTTCATATAACAATGAGATATTGACTGGAATCATGCTGTTCGTTTTTTTTTATTCCTGGCACACACACAAAATATAAAGAAACAGAATTGCCTTGACATACATAAATAAAGTGTGGAAAAAAATACTTCAGTAATTTTTTTTAAACTCATTATTTAAAAAGTGCACTAAAGGATTTAAAAAAAATATTTTGAGTATTGTGTAGGCTTATTTCGCGATAGTTTTTATTGAAACTATGATTTCAAATATTCATTCATTACAAGAATGTTGTGAAAAAAGCAGTTTATTCAAGATTCAACTTTTTTAATTTCTAATTCTACAGAGAAAAATGATTTTTTTATAACGCATATGATCTTTTTATTAAGAATTTCAATTCAGAAATCTCCACTCTCATATCTTCCTTTATTTTCTTAATAAAATACTGATGCATATTAAACATTAAGTTCAGCAAAAACTTTTTCAGAGGTAAAAGTTTGAATTTTGTCTTAACGAGTGTAGCAAAAAAATGAATTTAAAATTACATACTTTTTACTGTATATGAGGGCAAGTATAAAAACTAGAAAGCATTGAATACAATCCTTACATTTGGCAAGAAGAGTTTTGAAGTTATTTTTTTAAATACAAAACTACTTTATTCTCGCTAACTGTTGTGAGCAAAGCAAACAGAAAAATCCTAATAACTGAAGAAGTTGTTTTTACAAAACATTCCCAGCCAATGATTGATATGGCTTATTAATTGACTTCAAAGTTTACCAAACTCATTTATGAGTTTCATGATTATATTTGCAGATTATGCAGTAAATGGATTATATCATATCTTCATTCATCACTAATTAAGATATATTTGTTTATCAATAAACAAATATTTCTGTAATTAATGAGGATTTGAGTAATGATGAAACAATAGATTTATAATAAATGATAGGTAAATCAGTCATTAACTGATTCTGCCTTAAAACACGGAATTCATTATCATCTTTCAAAAGCAAACACGAGAACAAGTTTGTTGAAAGATTTATTATTTATTTACAAACTGTTTCTCATTACCTGGAACAAAGAGGCTCGGCCTCCATCGTATGTCTACTAATCAGGTTGGTTGCATAGAATAAAACTAAAACAAAATTCTACGTAATTCTGCTTTTTTGGCTGAAAGTTACTGTTCACTCGCCTAAACTTCAAACAGAACTCCTATTTGCAGTTTTAAAGTATATATGAGCTTCCATGCTGATAAATTTTCTACAGATGCGCTTTATATCCGTCATGGATGAAAGGATGTATTGTTTTCCATCCTGATTCTTTCAATTCCATGCATAATAAATGCCGGTATGTTCTGTTTTCTTAATCGAATGCGCATCGATTTTACATATAAGTGAAAGTAAACTGTTTATTTAATGTTGTTTATCACTCTTCCAAATGCAATTTTGGAATGTTAAGAGAATTTATTGACGTTATATAGTACCTCTTGAGAAACGTACTTTGTAGTTTCTTTCTATTATTATGTATTTATTCCAAGAATAATTTGTTTTATGTAAATGGCAAACAATTTAAATTTAAGATTCTTTTGAAAGTGGCAAACATTAACATTCATTTTATTTTTAAAAATGCAAAATTTGGAAATGTAGATTTTCTGAAATCCAAAGTAATAATTGATTTTTATTCAAATATGTTTCATTCATAATATCATATTTTTTGAGAGCATTCTTAAATCACAGATGTTATTCAAGGCTGTGTCTGGGACTTCACACGTATCATCAACTACTGTAGTTTTATAATAAGTAAAAATCAGTTATCGGTCCTTCTGAAAAGCGATTAAAATTTTAAACAAATTTTAATTGACTTTTTAAAAATAGTAATTCCATACTTTTAAAATATATCTCGGAAACAAATAAAATGAGTTTATAAATACTTGTTACCTCGAACTTGTAGAGATTATCAGAAATTCTTTCTCTGACAATATGTGAAATATAATAAATATATTACATTCTGGAGAAGATTCCAAATCCTTAATAATAAAATGTACTTCTTAATCGATTGTCAATTATTCTAACTTCTTGTTACTGACGAGAGTATAAGAAAATTCAGAATTCATTGATGATTTTCTTTTTTTTTTCTTTCTCTCAAATGGCTCTATTATATTTTGCTTAAATTTTTAATAACCCAAAATCAGTATCACTGAACCATTGCATTTGTAATTCTACTGGAGAAATCTTGAAATTATCATGTGTAACCCCTTGCATTTCACAACAATAAAAATTATAAAATAAAAAGTATTATTTTAATATTTATCATGTGAAAATCTTTTTATAAAAAACAATAAAAAATATTACACTAATTGATAATAAAAATTATTAAATTAAAAGAATATTCTGTTTTTAATTTAATAATATGCTTTTATTAAATTGCTTTTTTATAATGCTTTATCATGGCTATTTTAATAAGACAAATCAATACAAATTATAAAATTAATTCGCAATAAAAATTATTAAATTAAAAGAATATTTTGCTTTTAATATTTATATTGGCTCTTGTGAAAATCTTTTGATAAAAGATACAATCATTTCGAAAAATAAATAAGTTGTGTATTTCTCAGAATGAGAGGAGAAAATGCGAATTTTTTTAAATATAAGATTTTCTGTGAATGTTCAAACATCTGAGAAATGTTCAATTTATGTTCTTTTCTCTGGATTTAACTTCGACTAAAGTGTCTTCTTTCTTTATTTGAAACAATGTTAAGAAAATCCAAATAAAGCTAAGAAAAATCACTATTTTAATATGTTTTCGTTAACTAATTCATTAAATAAAATTTATCTGTTCTTTAACTATTCGACTTATGGCACATTAAAGTCTTGTGAAAAGAAAATTAACGTTTATGCTATAAAAGCTATATTAAAACAGCCTGCGAAGAACAAACAAGTCTAGTATAATCAATCTGAGATTAAAAAGTTAATATAAGAGCACTGAAAAAATTAATTCAGCCCTACTAAGTTATTTTTAGATATTGTTCCCAAATCCCTAGTCGTTAATTCAATCTTAAAATTTAATTAAGAAGAAAATTCGATGGAGGATTGATGGTGAACAAAGCTTTGTGATCCAATATGAATAATTTCTTATTCGTTACATATTAAAACGTTCATTTTTTAAAAAAAATGAAATTCCAATTTAAGGAAGGACTAGAAAAAATAACTTTCATATTTAAGTAATACTTACTATAAGTACATTAAATCTTAAATATGTGTTTCTGATCCAAATAAAATAAATTTTAATTTCCTAGTTCTTTATAATATTACATAAAATAAGTATTGTGGCATCCGTTTGTAGCAATAAAATAAAATGTATTTATTTTGTATTTAAAGAAATCTCCACCATTACACAGTTATGGGTAAAATTGCATTGCGGAAGTCTAGAAGCACGCTTCTGCAAAGCTAGCTTTCTTATTACAAAAAAAAACAATACTTTTTTTTATCGCACCAATAATTTTATTAAATCTTTCCATTGTTTAAATGGATAGCATTCTCTGTAATAGATATTATTACCAAAACTTCGAAACACATTTATCAGCTTCTTTAATTTCATTAGAACCACCAACATACTATTCGAGATTCTTCGGAAGGAAAGACATCAAATACAATGGAAAGATGTCAAAAACAAGAGATTAATTTGTGCTATGTACTTTAAATTCTATATTATAGAATTATTAATAGCAATGTGTAAATAAAAGCTGCAGCTTCAATTAGACAAAATTTCATGATACTGGCTATGCTTTGTGGTCTAGATTCTTGTATGCTTCCTGGAAAATAAAAGAGATTTTGGTAAAGCAGTCAGCCACTTCTGTATCGTGTCTTCTAGACCATGTTGGCTAAAAAAGTAATGCCTTCACAATGAGTCTTTTGAGGGATAATGACCTTGAAACCGTATTATCCGTATTATGTAGAGATAGTCTACTTCATTGGGACTCCTTTAACACGGGATGAGACGGCGTTCTGTAATCTATGAATGGCAACATCCAAGATACTGTAAAAACATTACTTAAAAAAAGGAGAGGGAATAGACGGATGATGAAGAAACAAATAGATGTAGTCAGTCGATGCATGAATATTGATTACAAGTTAAAAAGACATAAAATTAATATTTGAAAACATTTATTACCATATATATCAAGCAATACATGTTTACACACATTCACAAATATTGATGAAATTTGTGCTCACGAAAAGGTGCATGCAGGTGAGATACATGACACTGAATATTTTATTGAATTTTGTAACACGATAACACGACATTTTTTGTAACACGATATTAATATTGCACATAAGTTGAAATTCAAAAGACAGTGATTATTCGACAAGCAGTAAGCTTACAATTTGAGAGTCAGTGAATACAAATAAATAATGCATTTTTCATCACTTGTGCGTATACAAATAGTACAATAATGCATAAGATGAGATTAGTTACATTAGTTTCTTCTTCCATTCATTCAATTCAGTCAGTCCCCCACCCCACAAATAATAAATAAAATTTATATAAAAAAAAGGCAATAAAATTATTTTATGGTAAATATTCTACCTTTTAAATAAAGATGAATTTCAGATATATGTAAGAAAGGTGGAAATGTTAAGTCAAAGTATATGTTGATTTTTTTTCCGTCTTTAATTCATTAGTTAAGTGAATTAAGTAGTTTAGGTAGTCACTAGTTAAAATAGATGAAAAACATTGCAGTATAATTTTTTTCTGATACAATTAACTGTTTATTATTTTTCAAAAAAAAATATCTGCTTCAGGTAAATACATACTGATTCGAAAAATATTTCCTCCGTTCAAAAATTCTTTAGAAATATCTTACAAGAAATATTAAATAATAGATTTATAAATAATAAAATGAAGAATCAAACATAACTTAAATTAAAATGGGAATTAGATTAAAAATGTTCAATAATCCTATTTGTTTTTATGAAGAAATAATGAATATGTTTTTATTTGTTACTATGCGTAACAAAAAATATAATCATTTATCTAAAAATTATCATTTTATAGAACTTTTCTAAATGAAATTTTGATAAAATTATCACTAGTTCCAGAAGATTAAAAAAGAAAATTTTTAAAAAGTTCTATGTATATACATGAAACCTTTATGGATCATATGACATTTAAATTCACCATGTCAAACACTTAAAAACTACTTTTTCACTTCAGAGCTTCCATACAGCTAGCCATCTTAGTAACATTATTACCAAACCATCTACCATATCAGTGAAATTGCTAAAAAGAGTCAATTGTAAAGATAAAATAATAATTTTAGAGACAGTATATCGATTTATGCAGAAAGATACGTTAAGTGATTTCCATCCTCTTATTTCAATGTGCAGACTAGTTCCTAAATTTATTAAGCATTATAATTACTAAAAAAGTAATTTTAATTTCTTTAATATGAAGCGTGTTTAAATGCAACACAGTCTGAAGAGTGTGGAAAAGTATTTTTGCGTTAAAAATAATTAAATATTTCTACAGAAGTCAGAAAATGTATCATTGTATCATTTGGTGCTCTGGTGGCAATGCAAGCCTTGCACGTACTTGCTAAATGACCATTTGTGTTTATCTAGTTTAAAAACCGATAGAAGGATCTTAAATAGGATTGAAGGAAAAGACAAACATTCCTTTACATTGAGATATATTGTTTAATAAATAACTTGATCTTAATGTTTCCAAAAAAATTACCCAGGCAAACTAGAAAGGGGCAGTCGTTTCCTTTATGTTTAATGCAAATATAATGCTCGTATGTATGATGGATCTATGTGGTAATATGGAACCGAGTCTTGAATCTCCATAAATTAGGCTTCGAATCTAAGAAACTAAACATGGGCACCACAGCTTTGGCGAACTAAGAACAATAATAATTAAATATCGATTTCGATATCAACTAGTATGGCTTACCGGCTTTCTTTGTGACAGAAACAGGTCTCCGTTTCCTTCTGAAAATATGTCCGTGAAAAGATTTGAACCAATTAACAAACCACAATTTCAAATTCTAATATCACGAACTTTCAGATGATAGCTATAAATCAAATAATGCATTAAACATCATTAAGAAAATAAAAATTTTGAAGAAAGCTCTATGATATTGAAAAGTATTTCAGTATTTTGCGTATTAATTTAAATTGCATTATTTTTTTCTACTCTGAGTAATGCGGAATTTCTTTGACTATAGGTCAAAATAATGAAATCCGGCCCAAAACAATTATCATATTATTTCAAAGTGAGATATAAATATAATCAATAATCCATGTTGAGATTTTTAGAATAAAACTGCTAGTCTATTTGTCAGCAGTATTTGTCAATTGTTGACATTTATTTTATAATTTTAAGTTAAAGTAACTGATAAAGATAACTCGTGAAGAAAATAATTCTATGATTATCATTAGCTGATAGAGAAAAAATAAAGAAATATCCACCCTAAACTAAAAGAAAATTAATCTGAGAGAAAGCGAAATAATTTTAAAAATTTTCAATGATATTTACATAAATAATTCTAAAGGTTATATATGAGCATCTATGCATAAGTCAATAAAAGATTTAAAAATTTTCTTATTTATCTACTAAATATGCTGATAAAACGAATTAAAAACTGTAATCAAATTCAAGAGATAATTTTAAGATTACAATTTATTATCATTTCAGACTGTGTCCCATTTAAAATAATATGGCACGCTTATTCGATTGGAATAGTTTCGATAAAAGGCTTAGTATGTTGATAACAACTAGCATAAATTCTACTATAAGAATTATCCGAGTACAACCATCCGTTCACGATTCAGATATTCGTATTTCTTCCTTGATCGTTAACATTTGGATTGAAATGTAACTATCTCATTTTTTTAAATATTTAATGGAGATGATATTCACAACAGCAATGTAACAGTAGCATATTTGCAATACTAATCACGAACACAAATACGTTTATTTAGTGAAAAAGAAAATGTTATTTCACATTCATGCTGGATCATAAAGAAACAAAAAAAATCTCTGAAATGTCCACATATTTCTTAAAACGTTGATCTTCTATATATATTCCATGCTGCATAATTCATCAATTATGTAATTTCATATATATATATATATTTAATATCAAGCTAGAGAAAGTCAATATTCGCCTGTAAATTGTTTGGGGAAAAATCAAATAATTGATTGTTATACATTCAGAACCATTACAGTACGACAAACACAGACAAGCTCTGGTGACAGAAAAAGAGAAACCAAGAAGACTAGTTACAGTGGCGAATATAACAGTTTTATTGTAATAAATAAAAGTGAATAACGCTAAACACATAATTTTTTTGCAAATTTTCATTGATATATATTTTTTCCTCATTTAGAATATACTATTTGTTTCAGGTTCAACAGTTTATTTAAGTATGCTGTCACTAAAGCTTTTTTGTATTTCGATATGCCATAATATGTTTTAATAACATAGTTTTGATTTAAAATGCTGCAGTTTTGTTTTTAACCAGACAAAGGAAATTTTATTTAACATTCACCATTAGTGATTGCTGAAAATTGATATAAATAAGGAATATTTCGCAAATATTCCTTATTTATATCAATACTTATGAGAATAACGATTTCCACCGGAGAATATTGACATTTCTCTGATATCAATTTCTCATATTAACATATGTATGTTAGGAAATGTCCGCTAAATTATTATATATTTTAGAGTTTTGATTAAAAGAAAATGTTTATCAAACAATTTCCTATTTCGCACATTACAATCATTTAAATATATTTAAAATTTAAGAGTTGACATTAAAGATGATCTAATTCTTTAAACATTGCAAAGAATAAAATGCAGCATCAAGTTAAAGAATCGCTGGTTTTTGGTTCTTCTTTAGGGAATAGATTTATTTTGTATGCAAATGTAAAAACATTACGTTTATAAAATTCACAGGTTAATGCTAAAAGTAATTTTGTAAAAAAATATAACTAATGCTGATAGAGTCATTTCTGGAAGTCGAACAGTTAATGCAATTGAAAGATACATGTTGATGATAAATTGATTCTGAATATATTGAACGATCTTATAACTATGTTAGTTCATTCGGTTTTATATTGAAAATGTGCTATTTGAAGGATATCAGATATTTCAGGTGCACGATAGATGCTTTTATTTTAATCACATTATATGCAATTCGGTATTTTTGCAACGTCTAATATTATAATTGATATTTTAGATCATGTTATATATAATCCATGTCTGGAAAGTGATAATATGAACTAAAATTCCTTATATTTTGCATTCTAATAATGTTGTTTCAGAACAAACTTTTCAATAATTTGCAAGGAATAGGCGAACACAATACAAACCAACGGGAGTGGTCTTCTTAAAATTTCCTCGCATAGTGTTTAATGAAAGTGTTAACCTCCACATCCCGTATAAATTGTGGACCTGGGTAAGGCCATGAATTTTGTGCATGGGATTTGCTAATAATAGGTACGAAATATTGATCTCCGTAATTCCAACATTATTTACGAATCCATTGTTTGATCTTTGGCAATTAATCCCTGCCATGCGTTTACAAGTGGAAGAAAATCGAAGGTGTATTTTGGATGCCTTTTCTCAAACGATTAGAACCAAAATTTGATACAAAATTGTTATTGTAATCTCAAGATCACATGACAAATTTCATCTGTTTAAGACAATCCATTTTTGGTAATTGCATTAACATGTACGCAAAAGTATCGATTGACAGATGATCAACCCTGACATATTTGTTTCAAGTTCTGAAAATAATCTACGTTTTAGACAGTAAGCCTATGTGCAAAATTTTATTCATTTGGCTAAAATTAAGTAGAGATTGTATTTGTTTCTACTCTGATAACCAGATATGGATTTCGTTAAGAATTGTACAGAAATCTACAACTGTGTTGTTAAGCACAGATATACCAAATTTTATTCGTCAAGCCCAATGCGGTTCAGAGTTATCATGTTGATAAATATACAGAGATAAATCTAAAATTGTCTCTCTCAGATTTAGGGAGGTCTGAAATTGGTCGAAATGTCAAGATTTTTTTTAAAGTAGTATTCCAAGATTGGTGTTCCAGTTGACATTTACCATTACGTGCCTTTCAAGATATACCACGCATTCTTTTTGGTATTTCACTGTTCTATTATCTCATTTCGTGATCGTATGATGCATTTGAAATCATGCGTTCCAATGCAAACGATATCTTCAGTGAAAGCTTATTGACACGACAAGAGTCTTGAATGGTGTTTCAAAAGTGACTTTTCGGTCGTATTCCAAGAATGCACCGTTACGCGATGTTATTCAACACATAATTAATTATTTTTTGTTATTTCACTGCCTTAACGGCTTATGTAATGCTCGTATGCTGCGTCGTTCCCTTGGAATAAATAATTTATTTGCCTGTTAAGGTCAGACTTCTCTGCAAAATAATGAGTGATTACTCCAAATCATTTTGAGTACAGTTTCTCAATTCAATCTTGCATATTCCCGGATTCTTCATTTCTCTTTTTCAATAAGGTATTCAATTATAGTATGGGGATTGGTCAAACAGAATGTTGAGTTGTACAAAGGTTGATTTTATTGTAAACTATCAGTTAACCAGTTCATATAACTCTCGGGAAGTATGATTCATTTAGGAAATGACATTCATATAATAATAGTGGTCGGCAAAGTTCTTTTACGATTGCAAAAATGTCCATTCTAAAATATAAAGAATTAAAAGATATAATTGGTCAATTTTTAAAAATCGTAATAAATTATTATAAATCTATTCCCTAGAGATCTTCCTATTAATCAAAATGACCAGAAGCTATTAAGATTTATCATAATCTTCTGGTCTTAGAACATAATTTAAGTTCTTTCAATTGTGGTCAGATTGATGTTCTCCATTTGGGTGACGGAGGTGGTGAATCTGTATCTGGTGCCAGTCATATTTTCGCCACGGCGGCTACTGTACGATTTTCTGCAGCACTCGCAACATAAGAAGTTTCTGAACTCTTTGCGAAATTTTCCTGGAAAATAAGTTTCATTTTAAAGAAATATGATCTTACAAATTTTTTAACATGAACAAATAATGTAAGAAAACAATTAAATACTAATAAGAATTTAAAAAAAAAATTAATCTTAAATATTTACTATAAACATATATATATATTTGATAGATTTTTGAAATTACAGTAAAGAAAAAGTAATTTTACTATTGAAACATCTGATAACATATAGTAGTCCGAATGGTCTAGACATTCAAGACAAAAAGAATCCTGAAGTTAGATATGGTCAAAAACCGAAAACAAATATGAAATAATAATCCAGAGTAGGTAATGTATAACTCTTGATTAAAAATATTTATCAATTTAATTATGTTTTTGGTTATCGTTTTTTAAATTCATATATAGGCAATTAGAAAATTACATACTTCTACCATTTTTATAATGATGATTTTATTAGGATTAAACTTGAAGAATTTAAATGTGTCTCTACAAACAATTTTTCTGGTTTTTCTTTCAATCCAATGATTTTATTTTTGCTTACTGTTGCAAGCTTTCTCAGATCTGGGCAAATTTCATTTGCCAGGATCTGGTATTTTGAACTTGGTTCACACTATCTCAAAATTTTGCTTTCGCCTTCATTGATGGATCAAAAACGTCACCTAATATTTCATTTTCATATATTTCTCAGGATAAATTTTTATGACAACATTTAAGTTTCATATTTACCACACAAATTGATGTGATTCAAATTGCATTAAATAACACTTCAAACAGATCTTGAGGAATCAAGCATCAAACCTTGCATCAACCACATTGATTCATTGAATGTTTGTAAATCACTCAAATCAATGAAACCTCAGAATCATCCAATGGTTTTGAAAGATTCAGAGCTCTATTACAGACTCCTTTTTCAAGGTTTAAAATTTCATTTTGCTATTAATTATAACATGTAGGAAGGAGTGAAAGGTAGAAACTGATGAGACAACTAAATAGGCATCTGATTATCATAATACGTCCATACCCTCATGAAGTCTTTAAAAAAATCTTCAATCTTATTAGTTAAAATCAAGCTGTTTTATTCAAAACAGCCGAACTCAATGAAATGGAGAATGAATTACAGACAATTTATTCGGTTATACATCTGTTGGCGTTCGAATTCTATTACAGAACTAATGAGACTGTCTTAATTCATGTGTGTATTTATCGTATTAGATTTATGCATCGGCACTTTATACAAGGTAAACAGCCACTTCCCTCTATTTTTGTGCTGCCATTGTGATCAAAAGCTATCTGTTTTCCGTATTACGGTACAGTGTCCATTTTATAACTTTAACTGCCTACATAATTTTGAAACAACTTTAATTAATCCTTCGACAATAATTAGTTATGCGTTAACTTTTCTTACTTTTCTAAGGTACATTGGATTAATTCAACAATTTGATTAACCTTTATTGTTTTTTTCAAAATTTTATACTGGCTATCATTTAAGGTGTCATTATTTCATCAGCTACATAAACTGTTTTACAAATTTTTAATCATTTAGATTAAAATTTACTTTAAATGATAAAAATCTTATTACACGTCTTTTGCAGCATTGTCAAAGAATGACTCATGAACAAACAATAATGAATCAATCACAAACTAACCAATCCAAAGCCATCATATCAAATAAACTGCAAAAATTGCATATGTTTCAGAGAATATACCAATTGTGATTCGTAATGATTGATTCCTGGATGAAAGGCATGGATTTTCGAAAAAATGACCATATATATCATCCCTTGTATACAAGTCCTACTAAATGCTTAGGAACTTTATGGCAAAAAAAATCTCCTCATTCAATTGAGACATTATTGGTGATGAAGACTTGTGAGTTTGATTGCTCAAAGTTAATGTATGGATTGAAGGAAAAAGCTCCTGAATATGCAATAAGTATTGGTGCACTATCAAGCAAATGTCTTTTTACAATAGTAGGATGCCTTTCTACTTCATAAAATAGCTCCTTCATTACAAATAAGCCCCTTTCAATAAAAAAGTAATTTGTATATCTTTATTATGAATTCTTCAAATATCGTGAAGACATCGAAAACAATATCAGTAGGCATTTTGTGCTAGTAGAGATGGTTTTTCTGGAACCTCTTGTTCACAAAAGATAAATATTAAAATAATTTCAGCAGTCGATTTTGATTCAATTAGCACAAAATGTTCATATTGTTCAATATCTAGCCGATATTGAACATCCAACAATATTATGAGAATATCGTGTAATATCTTGTGCTAACAAGGGAATGCTAATGACAAAAATATTTTTTTGTGCATTTTTAAAATAAAGAAAATAAGTTGGACCAACTTTTATTTATTAATTTTCACTAAATTGTTTTAAAATCTGTGGCTCACTTACCAAATTATCAGTATTTTATTTATTTATTTATTTTTCGTTTACATAATCTCTTCCTCTGATTTTTTTTTCTGACTCAATTATTTTTCTGACTAAAATTCATTTGTTTTGAATACAAATTTTTAAAAATGCACAAAATGAAAAAATTTGAGAATTTTCTGAAATAAAATTTTATTAGCTTCTTCATAAATCCTAATTTAACCCTTTAAAGGGTCATTTTTTTTTCTAGTCATATTATGTTAAAATATTTTTAGACTTGAAATTAGAATAAGAAAAGGGATTCATTTAGCTTATTAGATAAATTAAATTACATTAATTAATTCATTTGGTTATATTAATAATTAAGTAACAAATCAAGACACATCATTTTGTGTGAGATAAAGAACTGAAGCATCTAAGTTTCTGTCTTTCTAAAAAAAAAATGTGTCAGAACTTATACTAAACTACATAATTTCATACAAATATTGATAAATTTGGTGGGAAGCCTACTTCCCACGGCCCTAGATAGGGTTAAAAAATAGGCGGAAAATGTTCGATGAAATTTAAAAGATAAATAAAGCCTCTTTAAGCAGTCTATAAAAAAACCACCTGATCGAATATTCAGAAATCCCCTTTCATATCTTCAATTTAGAGGAAACTCACTCGGATCATCTCACACTCTCATCAAAAATCGCTGAGCTCTGAAAGATGTCAGCCTTTTATCATGATATGTCAGTGAAGTCCAATCCATCATCCAGCAAAGTTTGGAGAACCTATAATCTGCATGATCGTCCATTTTCGAACAGGAAAGAAAAAATGGAGGGGAATTTAACTCACCGTTCATGAAATTGTAGATGATGGGATTGATGGAGCTATTGGCATAGCAGAGCCAGTGGGAGATGAGGGAAACGACAGTCGTAGCTGAATTCTGGGGAAGACCAATCGTGTATCTGCATATAAAATGAGACAGTTTATTTTAAAATAATACAAAGATCTGGTTGTTTTGGGCGTAGTATAGGAACAGACAGAATATAATTTACAAGGACGGAGAATGGGAGATATATTGAGCAATGTAACTTTGATATATTATAGAAATATTTACTGAAAAAACATACTACTCAGCATTAGATGAAGAGTCTACTTACATTATTGTTTTTGTTTATAAAGTATCAGACTTCTACTTCTTCAAGTCTTTAATATCTGCTTACTAAAAATAAAAGCTTCTCCGTTAAGGATTTAAGTAAATGTCTTCAGGTTTTTCATATATCCTGAAGATAATTAGGTTCTATGAAAAACCTGAAGATATTTACTTAAATTCTGAGCTGAAAAGCTTTTATTTTTAGTAAATATCAGGTTAACGAGGTTAAATATTCAGTTGGCAAGTGTTTGAAATAAATTCATTGTCCCGAATGGAGTGTTAAAGAATAAATGAAATAATTAGATTAATTACAATAAGAGAAAACACACCTACGCCAAACAAAAAAGTGGAAAACTAATTTCCTAAACTAACTGAGACAAAAACAAATTTGAAAACCTAATTATCTAACGAACTGATAGGTTATGCATTCATTCTTTGTTCATTAAGTCTCAGAAATGTGAGCAATTTCTGTTTTAAAACTATCAAGCACCTTAAGAAATTCTAATGGCATAGTTTGAAAAGTATTAGTCTGAAGTTTAAATTATAGAAAACTAGTTTTTACCCCGCGCGTTGCTGCTTCAGAAGAAATAATTTTGAAAATATCGTTTGAAATTTGAAATAGCTATCTTTTTAATTAGGAATGATAGAATGAATGATATGTATTTTCTTGTCAACAATGAATACAGTCATTGAAACTGAATGATATATAGAGAAGAAGTATAAATAACATTTATTCTATTTTTTGACTTTATTATTCAAGTGCTTTAGGGTAGAAAACATTCTTTTCAGTCTTCAGTACTAATAATAAATACTAATAATTTTATTATGTTTAAAACCTTGGCGCAAAATGCAAGCAATAAATTGCCAAAGTTATATTGCAATCAGTTGAACAGTAAGACAGTGAATAAAATCTGAACAAACAAAAATTCCTTTTTTTTATATATATTAGTTAAAAATATCAAGTACAATGATTACAAATAAAATATTTAGTAAAATTCCACCATTTTGTATTTAATAAATAAAATACCTCATATAATCTAACGAAGTTGACTAAAGTAAAGATATCGCCAAGATTTCTTTTTTAGGAAATGATGTCATTATAAAATAACATAAAAATAAATTAGAACTATCAAGATCATTACCGTTTTTCCACAAATAATACAGCACATGTAAGTAATTTTATGCTATTTAATGAAAACTTTGCGTTGCAGCTTTCAAGTTTGCGTGAAAGGCAGCAATTCAGTCTTGCTACATGACATTTAAGATATTTATTCTGTTGTTTCTTTTTTGCAATTGAAATTAAAACTGTTACATTGTGTTCATGTAAATGAATAGTTGCAAATTAGATTTTAACATAGCTAATTAAAGAATTGGGAAAGTGGATGAAATAAAAAAAAAGTTATTAACTAGCAGCGGCATTGCTTCGCGTGTAATATACAGAAAGCCAGTTTTTAAATGTGATAATGAATTAAATTAGGAGAGCAATTAAAAGCAAGTGTTTTTTTCTTTGTTTCCCATAAATAAACGATTTTGAAAAAAAAGTTTTTCAACTCACATTGCAATACATGAACTTTTTTATAGAAGAATGTATCTGATACACTTTTGCATCATTATGTGAACAATTCTGTGGTAATTTGTATGAAAATCAAAGAAAGAAAAACCTATTAAATTTTTCTCTAGTTAATTCTGGAAATAAAACTTTAATGAATGAAATTTCAAGAAATCTACAATGTTTAATACTACTAGTTTTTATATAAATTTATAAATTATATCCTTTCTCGATTTCAGAAGCATATTAAAGGATTTTATTCATGTATGTTATTGCATTTGGATTCTAAAAATATATTTCATTCATTGCTTCAAGAAAGTTTCTGAAATTAATGCAGGAATTTGATTATTATTCTTTTATTATTTCTTCGTAAAACATTTAGATTTAATTCAATTTATGCAAAGACTGAACAATTACTTCTCCTTATAGAAGCAAAAATTTCATTTAGGTTTCTAGACATTTTGTTCTAAATAATATATTGTCATATTAATAAAAGAATAAATAAATAATAAAATTTCTACGAAATAAAAATATAAAACTTCTAATTTTAAAAATGATTAAACGTATGTGGACCAAAATTTAATAGTTTGAAGAGAAACAGTCTAGTGAATAAAATTTAAGTAATAGAAAATTTTAATGGCAACAACATGCAAAATTTGGTCAGAAAACTTCAAAAGTTTAACGTGTTTTCTTCCTTATTGCGTATTTAATCAATATCTAATCTTTATCTCATCGTGAGGTTTTTCTTTTTGTTTTGCTTTTCGTTACCTTTTAAGAACAAAGCCACCTTTTATATCGTTATATAAAAGATGGTTACTTAAAACCAGAATGAAGATGCGCATTATGAATACGAAGAAATCTTTCTATGTAAGAATTAATTCTATATAAGAATCGAATCTATTGAAAATAAAAACAAAATAAATTCAAAAGCACATTATTTCTTAAGAATAATGAATTATTTTTTTAAATTATATTTTGCTTGCGACAACATTTTTTTACATGCGCTAGTGAGTGCCATTATTCATGGATTTAATAAACAAAAGATATGTGCTTTTGAATTTATTGAATTTTTATTTTAAATAGATTCGATACCAATATAGAATTAAAGAAGAATTTCTTTGTATTCTTAATACGAAATTCATACGAAACCGTTATAAGTCAATACAAGTTGATTAAAATTATTTGTAAATCAGCGAAGATAAAGGAGGCTTAAATTTGACAAATAACCATTGCCTTAAACGTAAAAAACGTAAAGGAATCAAGATTTGAGGCCATATTTTACTTTCCTTAAAAGTATTTCATATTTTCACGAAATGCATGTATTATTTTAAATATAAGTAGATAAATACATATTTGCAGAATTAAAGCAAACGTTGTTCTTCGTAGATATATATATTTTTAGAAATGATGTGGTAACTGTAATTTAAGCCATTGATTACCATCCCAGGGTGTCGTGAATTAATCAGCGAATGAGAGTTCGGGTAGTGCTACATACAGAAACTGTAATAAAGCACATGGATTTAAAATTTAACAATAATCCTATTACTAATATATAAATCAGTATATTAAAAAATAACATGTATATTAAATAAGTCAAACTGAAAAATGCCCTTAGGTAAACAAATATTTTTGAAATTTCTATTACATACTGATTTTTTACATATAGCCTTCATTTTTTAACCAAAAATAAAGTTAAATTAAATAAGTTGATTTTAAAGCAACTTGTAGAATATATTTCAAATGTTTTGTCATCACTGAAACACATATTAGCTTTCTTAAGGCTTTAAAAATAATTTAAATTCGATTTTTTAATAAATTTTGGATAGAAATCCAATTTAAAATTTATAAAGAGAAAACAAGACCGTGGCATTTTGCGGATGATACCAAAAAAGATAAGTAATTGAGTTATTTAATTTGATGCTTCGAGGTAAAATTCGTTACGTGTTCGCTATGCGAAACCTTAATAGATCGTTTGCTTTCCCTCCCGCTACAAAAGAAGATATCAAATGATACAGAAGTGAGCGTCATGTTCTTACCTCAGAGCATTGATGAGATGTACCGGCAAATAACAGAGCCCAAAAATGACCACGACAGCGATGAGCATTTTGGCGGCCTTTCGCCTGGATTGGATTTGACCTTCACAGCTCGGATTGGCCTGAATAAGTCGAACTGTGGCTCCATTTTTACCGTTTGGCTTTGAAACAGCTGAAATGAAATCTCAAGTCTATCATTAAAATTCTGAAGTACCATTCATTTCTTCTCTGTTACGAAACAAAGATGTTTTTTCATAAAACTTGTGATAAAATAATTTTTTGTAAAGCTAGAGATGGCAAGAGAATTAAGGAAATATTTTTTTGAATTTATAAATGATTTAATTTATTAATGAATAATTGGTTGATTAAAATTAAAAAAAAACATTCATAAAATTGAATATATTTTAGATAAGGAATGTTAAAAGAAAATTTTTTTATGTACAACGAACTATACCGCCAACATAAAAAATTAAGACATTTCGTAAATCAGAACAAAAATTTTTATTAAAAGTCATTCAGCATTCATTTTAGTTAAAAAATTGTTGCTGATTTTTTAAATGGCAAGAAAATAATGTATTGTGTATCAGATTTCGTTATAATATAATGCTTTCTAAAAAGTGTTTTCTGATTTCTTTTAAGTTATGTTTTTGTTTATTCTGTTACATAAGTAAAGCCGGTTGAGTAGATTTCAAATATAATCATAAACAATGGCAGATTTAGATATTTTTTATGTCTTATCAATTATATTCTTATACTTTTCCAGCTTTTGTGATTTTGTGATTATAGATTTAAGTTAATGAATATTTTGTAATAAAAAATGGCATTTTGAGAAGTATATATTATATTTCCAATTATTATTTTAACTAAAATCATCAAACTTGTTTTCTGAAAGTAAGCAACATTTCAAAATTTGACAATACAGTTTTTTTACCTACAATAATAATTTAATATCGTAATAATAAAATTATTACTACATGAAAATATAAATTTTAAATTATTTTCAACATTATTTCTACAATTATGACAACTGTCCTGAAAACACAGTTCATTGAATGGAATCAGAAAGCAGAAGTTTCAGCTCATTATCTCATTATCTCCATGCTGATAATCAGGAGCTGTGGTTTCTGCTATAAGAAAGGGCCATGATGGATAGTTTTTTGCCAGTAGATAAGATCATAAATGCTTTGATTCCTCCGAGTACTCTCTGAAAACTACGCCGTACAAATCGAAATAAACGAAGCGGGATTACTAGCCTAGAATATTTTTATGTCCTGGGATTTTATCGCTTCACGATCTTGGAAGATGATTACATATTAGTGATGCCACACTGAGCTAGTAGATCAAGGTGGCTTTGAGTTACACAGCGACCTAAGTTATATAATCTTGACCTGACACAACATTTATTTCATAAATGAACCTTTAGCGGCGAGAGCTGAAATGAACTTATAAACTTAAAACAAAAAAAACAAAAAAAATGCTGTGGAAAATTTAGTTTTACTGGCGTGGATTCTTTAAAAAAGCACTGGAAAAAGTTCAGATATGAAAATATCAGTAATGGAAGAAATAATGACGAAAAATGATTTAATGCACGCGCTTTCAAGACGTAATAAAATTATTTACTTCAAAGTTATATGTTTGATTATCGTGAAGTTTAAATTTTAGTTATATTAACGTCCCGTTGTAAAGCTACACCAGGGCTATTTTAGGACGGAAATGAAAATTTGAACCGCGGCCAGATGACGAGGACTACACATGAGCTGGCACCCTCCCCTCTCAATACCACACCACACCAGCGGGAGGACGTTTGGCCCTGACGGATTTAACGTGCAACAGACCTCCTTACACTACGATTCTTCGGTGAAATCGGGTCTCGAACCTGAA
Source organism: Argiope bruennichi (assembly GCF_947563725.1). NCBI lineage: Eukaryota > Metazoa > Arthropoda > Arachnida > Araneae > Araneidae > Argiope > Argiope bruennichi. The sequence goes on from NC_079153.1 coordinate 123,034,187, forward strand.
ACCCTACGTTCATGCGCCGTGACCTTACCACCAAGCCACCGAGGCCCTTAATTATCGTGAAAGATTGTTTATCTGCCATTATCTTTTAAAGAGAAAACTTTACTAACTTATTTCCTGATACTGCTATACATTATTGTTTTGGGTTACATTTAGCTGTTTAGTTGCAAATAAAAATGATTGTTGTTTTATGCAGTAACAAATATTCTTACTCGTACAAGTTAAATGATGATTGGTTTCCTATGATCCTGGTATGATTTCGTTCTATAATACTCTAGCAATCTGACAATAAGCGATAATTATCATTGCTTCAAAGAAGATCTTCATTATGTATACAATATATGAAAACCGTTTTTGCTAATAGAAAATGAATTAATGATGTTCAGGAGAATGTTATTGAACATAAAATAATGAGATGTGGTATTAACTATTACCATTCATAGACTTGACATCTCAAATCTTTTAGACAGAAAAAGAAAGATTATCTGCCATTATTTTTTAAAAAACAAACTTTGATAAGTTATTTCCTAATGTTGCTATACATTATTGTTTTGTGCTACATTTATCTTTTTAGCTGCGAATAGAAATAACTGTTGGTTTATGTAGTAACAAATATTCTTACTGGTACGACTTGGATGATGATTGGTTTCCGATGATCCTGGTATGTTTTTGTTCCACAGTACTCTAGCAATCTGATAATAAGCTACGGCCATCAACAAAAACGGGACGACATACAAGAAGAATAGCAGGAACAACTGATAGATCCTGGTGCTGCTTTCACTCCATGTGTAAGTGCAATCTGTGAGGTAGATGGTATCCAGCGGAATGGGGTGCTTTCTGGTGTCCAAAACTATAGCTTCAGGGAGGACCACTAGAATGGACACCAACCAGATGAGAAGGATGTTCGTTTTGGCACGAGCTGCTGTGCTCTTGAAGCTTAGTGGATGACATATAGCATACCAGCGGTCAATGGAGATGAAGGTCAGAGTGAGAACAGACACACTGACAGATATACTCTGGAAGAAAATAAAATTACAATAGGAAAAGGAAAATAAGCGATAGTCATCAGTGTTTAGAAGAACAACTTCATCATGTATAAAATATTTGATAATTGTTTCATTAAAAGATAACAAATTAATAAATTTTTGGGAGAATATTATTGAACAGATAAATAAGAGGCGTGGTATAAAGTATTATCTTTCATAGATTTGTTATTCCAAGTCTTTTTGATAAAAAAATTATTTCTATCAGTACATGAATAAGTCGATTTTCATAATTTTAAAATACAGGTTTAGCTTTATTTACTTTTTAAAAATATTTCATTCATTACCTTATTGTAATATTTAAAATAATTGTTTTTATTTTTTTATAATAGAGCAATTGTTCGTGATATATCATACTGAATCAGCTGTGTGTGTGTGTGTGTGTGTGTGTGTGTGTGTGTGTGTAAGTTGGGAAACATAAAGGTAAAAAATAATAATTGTTTCACATTCAATTATCTTATTTCAATAAAATATGTACATAAGGATATTGCATTTGATATTGGAAGTTAATTCCCCTGAAGTTGGCATTGGAAGTTAATTTTGAAGTGTTTAAGAATATGTTATTATTTGAATATAAATTCAAAAAACATTGGTTAGTTTGTAAGTGTGCCTGTTTCTTTTTTAAAAAACAAGAACCCAGAACATAGCATGTCTTTCTTTTGTACATAGAAAAACGAAACCTTAGAAACTCTATAAATGGGAAATCAATAAAATATTCATGAATTTTGTGCATTTACTTTGTATCTATCATATTATATAAATTATATTTAGATGTATCATGCAGTCATATTCTCTTGTCACAGAATGCAGTGATTAATCAGAAGATAATATTAAGAATAACTTGCATTTTTAATGAATTTCCAAACTTGCAAGTAACAATTGAATTATATCTAATAATAAAGCATATCCTTAATTCCTGTATGTTAATAGTTGATAAAACACTTAACCTAATGAAAACAATTATAATCTGGTAGAATTAATTATCAGCATTAAATTAAAATGCTGTTTAGATTTTTAAAAATTGTGGAAGTGGTCTCCCAGAAGCATTCTTGCAAATAATATAAATATATAAAAATAATAAAGGTGTTGCTGCAAAGGTGAGAGTTGTTTGCTTCATCGTATAACAAAGGAAATCGGAATTGTGTATTAACTTCATGTCATTAGCGAGCAATAGTTACGAAAGACAAAACTTTGGAATTAATCTTTTGTCTACTCAAACAAGCTAGCATCATTTGGCGATTAACATACAAGTACCAGAAAATTGAATTTGTATTTTTGACGACTTTTTTTCTGTTTGATAGAAGCCAAAAATGATTTCATATCAAATTCCATTCTGTCAAGTCATTGTGTTTTTGAATGATCGCATTCGCATGAATGAGAAATCACATGCTGATAGGAAAGTCAACGCTTTGAAAGATTCGATTCAAAAGTTAGTCAGAATCTATATTTTAGATGCCTAATCTGTGAATAAAATTTCTTTCATCAGTTATATTTTTGAGTTATCACGTTTAAATGCATGAAAAAGTAAGGACCAACACATGATCATCCTCTTGATTATCTATTGAAGATTCGTTTCTAATTTCGATACGAATCTTCAATAGAAACGATAAATCAACGTAGCAAATTTCATGTATCTAGTTTTTCACATTTTGTAGTTATTAAGCTCACTTATACTCAAACAGTCAGACAGATCTCCTTTGAATCAATATTGCGCACAATGCGATCAAATCAAAATCTGCAATTTTGATATTTAATGACCATATATTAAACTTCAGTCGTCTCGCTCAACATATTTTTGAGGCATTGCGTTCAATAGCGTACTATATGCTTATAAAAATGTGTTTTTCGAATTCAGTGCGGTCTGAAATGTGAAAATACCTAGAAATCATGATTTTGAATATTTTGATGATTACAATACTTTCTTTTTGCATACTTCGCATCTTGAAAAACAAAAAAATAAAAAATCTCAAAAATTCATAGTCAAGTACTCTATCTTTACAGGTGTCATATATTTCTCTTATTTGTTTTATGCTTTGTTTATTTTAATCGCCTGTAACGAGAGATATGTTGCCGTGTAAAAGACTAACAGTAGCCGGCTTCCTGGCATAGGGGTAGCGCTTCTTCCCCGTGATCTGTGCGTCCGGGATTCGAGTCCCGGTTTGGGCATGGTTGTTCTTCCGTTGTTCTATCTGTGAGATGTGTGAATGTGCCCCCTGTAAAAAGGGGTTGTGCAAGCGAATGAGTGATGCGTGAATAGCTAAGTCGTACTCTTGGCCCTAGTTGGTGCTACTATAAAAACAAAAGACGCCCCCCCCCCTCAGGCTTAAATCGGCTGTCTTCGAACAGCGGGCTTGTCCGTGGCAAGTGCCATAAGAAACAACAACAACATTAACTGCAACGTATATTACTGTCGAGGCAATAAAAGATAAACAGAGCGTAAGGCATCTTAACAACCAAGAATGTGATTAACAAGATATCTTGTTCCATGATCATTTTTATGTCTCTTATTTAAAGATAAATGGTTATTCGATACTCAAATCATTCTTTCCTTGTCCGAAAGCGAGTTTGCAAAGAGCAGTAGAAATGGAAGAGCTATATCTTTAAAAGTTTTTACTTCCCAAATCGATATGAACTGAGACATCACGCTTATCTTTCCATTTATTAATGATAGGATGACAAAGACATTGCGTGTAAGAGTAATTTATATCACTTTCTGCTATTTATTCATAAATCTCCGCATTGCCAGTAGCATATGGATTTCTAAGCACTGAACTACTGAAAGGATGGAAAAAGATCCGTCGGTATCACCCTATGCCTAATTGATCGTTAAATGTATGCACTTTATAATAAATGATTTTTTCGTTATAATTTTCGCCTTCGAAAGCACTCTTTTTTAAGGTTTATAATGATTAAAATACTTCAAAATAAGACATGCATGGAAATTTTAACAGATGAAATGAAAGAAATTTCCATTCCTTAAGTATGATGATTATTTCTTAGTCAAAACATACTCTCGTGTTTACTCTAGTTTGCAAATAAGTTCTTAGAACATTATTGATTGCTCAATTTGAATTAAAACAGATTATGGCAATGCGTGCAAGTATGTGGAAAATTATTTTACAAAAATGTGTCAGTTTATTCGTTAACATTCGAAAGAATCGTTAACTTAGAGATACGAAATTTGGGTACAGGGATAATTTGGATATTGGAATTCTACCTCGAGTGCATTTTATTTCAGATTTTAAGCATTTATTAATATAAATTCAAATTGCGACTTCTTGACTTTTAAAAGAAAGATAGTTTTTAATCTGCGCTATTTTGTCCTTTGAGGAATGTTAGTTTAATTTATGTAAAATATTGAATTAAATTCAAAAAAATAAAATCTTTGTTAACCATTTGTAACTTAGTGAAACATCGATAAATTGTCAACATCCTTTATTCCCAGATCGCAATATTTTTAATTCTCCAATTGTTAATAATTTTTCTATAATGATTGTTTGTCCGTGGACATAGCTAAAGCCTTAATTCCTTAATTGCATGCATTGTGAACATGGCTCATAAGTGATGCCACCATTATTGCTTTTTTAATATTAATTATTCTTTAAAATGGTTTCAAGAATGAAAAGATATAAAAAAAAGAGAGAGTCCAGTAGTTTTTTAATTACTAACACACTATTACTATTATATTGGGAAGATTTCATTAGTGAGTGATTCTGTGAAATGAGAAAACATAATTCCTTATATAAGAATCTGGAATATATGAATTCTTCATTTACTTTATATTAAAAAATATTCTAAAAAATATTAACTAGATTCATTTTCTACAACTTATTAAAAATTCACGCGCGAATAAAAATTTAAGTCAAACCAAATCCAAAATAATTTTCCAAAACATTCCTATTTATTTTATAAAAAACTCTCATCACTTTCTCCAAAATTCAAGAGGACAAAAAAATAAAAATTCCCTACCTCGAAATTTTTTTTCCTCTCTCAAACCTTTATCCATCTCTCTAAGAAAGTTTTCTCCCTTTTGTGTTCCCAAATGCAATAACCGTGAGGGAAAAGTAGAATATGCAGAAACGGGCGAAAGATTTCCGGGGATAAAACCGAAAATGGAAAGAAAGGAATAAAATCAACCCTTCGCCATGTCTTGAGATTTGATGGGTGATTTCGCCAGGTACCCGACCGTTTGAAGCGAGATAAAAGACCAACTGAAAAATACCTACGATGGACCATGGACTTCAATTGGCTCTTAAATGAAGTTCAACAAAAGGGGAAGTTTATAGAATTCAGAAGTATCGAGTGAAAGCGCTCCTATAAGCACAGAGATTTAACGCCGTGTTTCGTTTTTCTATTGGTCAGATTGCCGGTGAAGAAATTTTTAGTTCTCTTGGGTGCTTAAAAATTCAGTTCTTGTGGCATCATCAAGAGGCTTTAGGTAGTTCTGTTGAACTATCAAATGTGTTTATTGCTCATAAAGTATTTGAATTTTTGCATTATAACAATTTCTTCCAAGCTATATAATATTTTGTTTTGTTCTTTTGCTTATTAGTGGATGTATTCTTCTAATTTATTGTTTTGTATTTTCCTTTCTGTTAAAATGGTATATCTCTTCGGCCTAATTTCAGAGGATTTTCGGGTCACGAGAAATTATTAGTTGACTTTTTAGTTTGCATTCCTTCACAGAAAAAATCCCTTTTTTTTGAATCCCTGCCTGAGGGTGACCCTTGAAAAAGTCTTCAGGCCGGATTCTTTTTTAATTTGGTTTAATTTGAATTTCCTATTAACTTGATTTTTATTACTTTTGTCTCAATTCATCAGTGTTTTAGATGTCGCTGCATTTGCGCTCTCTAAATACTATGATGTCTTTCCTGTTTCATTTTTGGTTTTAGTTTGAATAAGAAATAATTTCTAGTTGCGATCACGAAACTATTTCGTTTCGTTTTCAAAATATTTCTTAATTTGATTGGTTATATATATATATATATATATATATATATATATATATATATATATATATATATATATATATATATATATTCGGCAAAAAATTCGAACTTCAAAGAAATCTTCATGTATTAAATTTCTGTGACTTAGAAAAACATATTTACGGCTTTATGCCCATTATGAATATGATAACTCATATACAATTTGAGCTAGATAAATGTAATTCCGTATATGGATTTTAGACCAAGTTTGTAGATTTTTATCAGATTTAGAAAGACACCAATCGAGAAGAAGTTTGTATGTGTGTCTCACTGTTCGAGTAAAGGCGAACTCGTTAATTAGAAAACGTAGGGAGCTATAGAGATAAAATTTGATTCACAGACTTAGCATCTCAAATGTGGATTCTTATCAAATTTTGAATTAAACTTGGCGAAAGATTGGCGATTTGTCAATCTGTACTTTTACATGCATGTAAATGCAATATGTAATAAACGCAATGACTTAAATCAATGAAATTGAAGTATGTTATCTTGAGATAATATCGGTAGTCTTGCTTTAAATTTTAATGTCGATCGGGTGTCAAAATCGCTTCCAAAATACATATTCGTATGAAATATTCATAAAAATACTAGATCCATCCCGAAGATCTACATTTTTTAAAAAACTCTATTCGCCAAGGAAATGCAAGGTATTCGTTTCACTCAAAGTCTACAAATTTATACCGGGGAGGGGGGATATAAGAACTTTATTGGAGAGTACGCAAGAAAGTTCCGAGCCCACCACTCCTATTGGTTTCTGTTTTGGGGAAACTGGAGTCTATTTTTGCATTAAATAATACATCCTATAATTTTTAAATCAGAAAAATTAATAGGTTTTTGTCTTTTTTTATTACAAATAATTTTAATGGCAGAAGAAAGACAAAAAGACACTTCGTGGATATGCAATATTCTAATATTTTAATGACAAAATTTCATTAATGAACTAATATAAAATTACTTTTAAAGTAAAATATACTTTATGTGCTAGATATTGTTTATATTTCTCAAATTTATTATATTTTGAAAGTCTATCTTCTTTTATTTTATTGAATTTTCGCCTAAATTAAATTCTATTAAAATACTTTAAATGGATGTATATTAATATTATCCGTTTGATTATTGTTTATAATGTTTTACTGTTCAATTGAAGATAAGTAATACAGTAAATAAAGCAAATGCACATATTTAAAATAATTTAGTTTATTAGAATATTTCACTATCACAATAATTTCAAAATAATCATATGGCAATTAATCGGTTATGAATATGGCACTGCATTGATTTTTAATCAATTGAACTGCATAATTGTAATACAACCCATGTATCCAAAACTTTTCTCTGTTATCCTCAGTTTTGATTTAGCCAAGAAATGCTTTTCTATACATGTTAGTTCAAAATTCAAGGCAATTTACATTTGTCTTTTTTGATTTGTATGGTGGAATATATAATAAAACATACGTATATACTTTCCGAAAAAAAAAAACTCACAATGAGAATTAATGCAAGGCAATTTACATTTGCCTTTTTTGATTTGTATGTTGGAATATATAAGACACATGTATATACTCTCCGAAAAAAACTCACTTTGAGAATACGAAAATAACTATAAATACGAAAATTCTAAAACAATAGAGTGATGAAATTTGGTATATGATCTTTACATCCTATTTGTAGATTTCTATCATACATAACGAAGTAAAGTCTCAGGAACTTTTTCTGGTTAGCTGATCGAGCATGATATCTGCAACATTTTAAATACTAGATGTTAAAATTTGGTATAATTATTTAGCATCTAAAATTTTCATTGTCAAATTTTGAATCAAATTTGTCAAAATGTTGACTGTCTGTCTTTCTGCTCTTCCACATGCTATAATTGCGATAACTCAAACCGTAGAACTTAAGATATATGGAATTAAGATATACGACCTTATTGCTAAAATTGCATATCTTTATTTCAATTGATTGACACAAAGGCATCCAAAATACATATTCGACTTTCTTTAATCTGGTACGATATTTTACGAGACAATATGCGTGAAAGATGCGTTTTATGAGACAATATGCGTGATGCGGGACTCCTCCAGGTAGTTTTATTGATATTATCGAAACCCAATTTTTTATTAATCTTGAATCACATTTCTTCATTTGTTATTCAATGGAAATATCTATATTTAAAAGTACCAAATACAAGTTGAGAGTAAATGCAATTTTCAAGGATATCAAAACATGTATTATATACTTTAATCAGAACGATAGAACAATTTATTCTCATCTGGCGTTGCCTGATATATTTATATTGTATATAATTGTATATTGTATATTTATTCAATATAATTGTATGTAATTTTATATTGTATATATTACATTACCTGATATATTATATTTATATTATTGCTTGATATATTTATTCAAAAATAATGAATATTGAACTAATACACTGTTGCCTTTTGGTGAAAAGTTGATACTAAGAACTGTCTAAGATAAGAATGATTTTTAGCTATCAAACTTGCTGTTAACTTTTTAATCAGCCATACTGTAAATAATATATATAGCACCATATAATTCAAGTTTATAATGTTGTTGTACATCAATTCTAATCTCGTCGATACTGAAGATGGTTTAAACCACAAAATACTATAGGTGATGTAAATACAAAGTTTTAAGCTCCATATCAATTTAAAGGCAAAAAATTCCAAGAAAGACCCTACATTTCCATTGCAAAATGTGCGATGAATTCCAATTTAAAGTTTAGAAACCAACTATTTTAATAACCGCACTTACAAAAGTTGAAGAAGAAATGAATTTATATTGCAGGAAACTCATCGGGGAAAACGCATGCTCCAAGTACATTTTGAAAATATTTATATGCTCAGTGACAATCCATTTTAATTGAGTTTGCTTATACATTAAACGGCTTCCAAAAGATATAAAGCATGGGATTTCAAAAAACCCAATAAGTTTGATTGGATTTTACTGTTGTTTGAAATATCTTTTAAGAGTCAGGATATATGAGATGGGAAAGTAATGAAATTTCTAAATAATTTAAAAACTGATTTCATTTCATTTGTGAGCAAGAGTTATTTAATCCTCAAACAGTGTGAAAAAATTTACAATTCAGTTCATATCAAATTCAATTTATATCGATATAATAGCATTGGAATTGTTATCATAAAATGACTAATAAAATGAACTCAGAATCGAAATAAAATTTTATCAAGAACGAGGTTTCACATTTGCGTGGTTAACTCGGTCCTGCGATAAATTTATTCTTACGAGATTTATAATTGGATTTTGAATTTTAAAACCCAGCTGTTTCCAGAACAGAGTACAATTCAAGGTCAATTACATTTAGCAAAACCTGAAGTAATCGTATAATGAAAATATTACTGAATTTAGGACAAAATGGGATTATAAATTAAAAAAATAGATAAAGTAAGCATCATCGCATCATAATATAAACTTATTAAAATGAAGAATGGTATTTGTTATTATATGTTTTTATATGTTTGGTTATATGTTATAATTGTTACATGTTGTATGCTTGGTTATATGTTATAATTTTACATGTTGTATGTTTGGTTATATGTTATAATGGATATATATTTTTAGTTTATTTTTCACAGACGAATTCTTTCGCAAGTACAGGCATTTATCTTATAAATGATAAGAACACTTCGAAAACAGGAAAAATAAAGAGGTTTTATAAATTTTATTGCACCTTAAATTAAAAAAAAAAACTAAAGAGGAGTTGACCCGGTTGGTTATTCCGCAAATCATATTATTAGTATTATAGTCATACCACTAATTCAATTTTTTTAAATTTTTTATAATTAGGAAGCATTACTTACTATAAAAGGCCCAGAAATGAATTATGTTGTCCCAAAATAGCAGTCTACACGAAATGCATTACAATTTGAAAATACGTTCGATTCATAAAAAAAAATTTGAAAATGTTATGAACTAATTAAAGCTAATGAAGTCAGAAATTTAAACAATCATACCTAACTATTAATAATATATTAGGCAAAATGTCAATGCAAGCTATCAGAGGTAGTGTTCCCCAAAATCTTTAGCATATCCTCTATTAAAGGTGTTTCCTCCCCATAGTATAAAATTATCGATCATGAGCAATGCGGTGAACACCACGATTTTTCAGATTTTTATTTTTGGAACCCCACATGTGAATGTTTTGAGTTCTTTAGTGTAAAGATGAAAAGCAAGTTGCATTTAGAACACGTTTCTTTACTGATTTAAACAAAAATTTGACACATAAATACAATTTTTGCAACTAACTCATATAACAAATTTCATTTAACTTAAGCATTGCAGTTTTTGAGTAATCGAATTTATTGTCAGGCGAATATGCATATTGATAAACAGTCAGTCTTTGATGGACTTATTTAAAACTTTGATGTAGATCTACATTTCAGATACTAAAATTATGTACCAAATTTTATCTATATAGCTAGCTCTTCAGATTTTGTAGGTATCGTGATCACTTGCTCTGGAAGAAGATAGGCATTTTACCTCCCAATGGATTTCTTCAACATTTGATGGAAATCTACAAATTTGATGCAAACACTATACCAAATTTCATTTATCTATCAAAAGGATGATTACAGTTATCCTACTTGCAAACAGTCATAATTCTAAAAATGAATTTTTCGTCCTCAGTGAGGTCTGAAATATGAAGAATCATCAAAATCTCGGACTCGAATATATTTCTTATTATGCTTAATATACGAGAAATTAAAAACTAGATTTATGGAATAACAATTTTTTTCAAAATTCTAATTTAAATAACAACAACTGAGCATTTTTCACCATTAGTCTTGCATACATTTTAGTTACGAACAGCATATTAGTTTAGTTATATTAACTTCCCATTTTAAAGCAGCGTTAGGGCTAATTGGGGATAAACATCGTAATTTTGAACCTCGGTCAGATGACGAGGACGACACCTAAGCTGGAAGCACCCTATCCAAACTTCTTCCACACCACACCAGCGGGAAGACATTTGGTCCCGACGGATTTAACGTATACCAGACCCGCTTACACAATGGTTCTTCGGCGGAATCGGGTCTCGAACCTCAAACCCTATGGTTCCGTTGCTGAGACCTTACCACCAGGCCACTGCGGCCCCTACGAACTACAGAAACAATATTTTCTACCAACAGACATTCCATCCATAATATAGAATTCAATATATTAAACGCATCATTTCTTCTGGGAATAGAATTGTAAGATCTTCGTACCTCGAAAACATTCTTTGATCTCTCTCCGGAACAACAAAAACGGAAATTTAAATTTTCTACCGAAGTCAACGGACATTCATGAGAAATAAATTTAAGCTACCTTCTGTGGTACAAGGGTTCTTGAAATAAATACATTATAAAACAGTTATTCGTTTCCTGGAAAACGGGTCCCTACTGATAAAGTTAGAGGTACTTTTAACGTTTTTGTTGTATGCTTACGTGGAACAATTCCGAACCTGTTACTGGGAATTCCAAATATTATTCTTTCAATTTTTTTTATTTATCATGCGGTGTTTTCAATTGAAGTAAAAATTCTTAGATGTTTATTTACTCTGTTATTCTTTATTTACCTTGAGAAGAATATTGAAGATTTTGCAAAATCTCTTATATATAAAACTCGAACGTGCGTGGTACAGAAATCTCTTTTATTATATATTGCCAAATGACAATACTTAACCATAAACAAATCACTATACAAAAACTGCTTCGTTGAACGTTTTCACGGATTTACGTTTAGTTGAAACAAAATATTATCAGATACACTCTGAATTGGGCTCATTGAAATCTCTGCTCACTCAGTAGAAAGAAGATGTAAAAGAAATCAATAAATTATTTTCAAAGTCTACTCTAGCGTGGAAACAGGTTTAATAATTGCCTGGTAGATAATCGCTATGACTTATCTATGGAAATTGATGACCATATCTTCCGAAACATGTATCATAAAAAATGTTTTTGCATTACCTGAAAACTCAAAAAATTATCTTCTAAATGCTATCAGGTTTTTTTTCTGAACAATGTTTTCTTTATTTTTAATAATTTTTTTAGTGAAATTCCCAATTTGTGAATGTAATTCAAAGTTATGAAATTCAAATTTATCAATCAAATCATTCAAACGTATACTTATGGAACTGTTAAAATTAAGATTTAAAGAAATGCCTTGGATATTAAATTCGAATATTTATTTCGTAGAATTTACATCTTTCTTTTAAATTGAATGCGTTATAGTTTGTTAAATTATTCTTATTTATTCAATTAAATTAATACTCTTCGGATTTATTAAATAACAAGCCTAGAATTCATTCTTATAAATAATTAAAAAAAATATTCATTCCACATTAATATTTAACAGTTTGTAAAGTCAATAATTTCGGCGAATAAATTGGTCGCCAAAGGCGGTGAGTTAACTTTATGAAAGTAAGTTACTTGAGTGAATATCATGCAAACGATGCTGTTCATGTAAAAATTGAAAATATATGATGGGATAATAATAAATTTTAAACGACTGGAAAAAATTAACAGAATTTCATTGATTATTGTTTAGAATTTCATGATTAGTGAAGAATTGTAAGGATTAAATGATTCAAGAGAGTATTAGCAGTGAATTTCTCTTAAATATTCTTTAAGTTGTTTATTTATCCGATTCGTAAAATTTCCAATAATTTAATTCAATTTTATGAAGATTTCCATTGCATATGCATTTTTCTTTGGAATATCTGAACTTATTTATAATATCACTTTGTTAAGTGATAGCTTCATAGGACAGAAAGATTTAATTGAGAAGTTTTAAATTAGAAACATTGCTTATGCTTTTACATCGATAGCTCGTCATTTCTAAGTGATAGGGACATTCTTTGAAAAAAGGAAATTTTATATTCGCTACAGAACACCTTATGATGGGATTTTTTTTATTCCCTGTTATTTTTTTAACATTATAAATGACAGAACATAGAAGCATATATTAAGGATTCTAAAAATAGAGTAAAAATTTCATGGTTTAAAAATTAATAAAAAAAATTAATATAAAGTTTTCCGGATATTTTTCATTGATTTGATGGCAGTGACTTGCGTGTTTTTATGTTTTAATGTTATGAAAATGTGTACTATTTTTTTTATGTTGATTCACTCGCATTACTTCTTATTTCTGTTTTTAGGCATATATTACTCTGACAAACGCTCTTCTTTGAATACTCAAAGTCTATTTTCAGAGAAAAATTTTGTATGGAATAGATTATAATCTGTAAATTGCATAGCACAATATTCATTCTTTTTTTTAAAATAATAGCAGCTCATGATGCTAGTAGCAACGGGCGCATCTGTAATTATATTAATGTAAATAAAAAATACTTTTATATATCCCACAATCTATCTAGAATATTTCAAATCCTCTTTTTCTTTTTTATGGTACATAAAACCCACAGAGATGAACAGTCGATTTTTTTACATTATAATCTGTATTAATCAAAACTTTTGAGAAGATAGAAAATAATATAAAAGACATTATGTGAAATGCATTAGTCAATATAAGCAAAAATCAGGACGTGTTACTGTTTAAATTAGTATGAAGTTAAATCATGGAAAGCTATTTAAAGGGAAACGGCATCACTTGGGTATTATTTTGAATTAACCCGTTCATTACCATGATCACATGATTCTACCTTCACGGTTCATGATATCATATATCTATCACAGCTTTTGAAGCAGGAAAAGTCCGTCTCATATATGATACCGTGTGACATGGAGGAAGAATCATGTGATCACGGTCTTGAAAAGATTGATGAAATGATTTCTAATTTCAGAATTCCCAGATTACATTGGTTTGTTTCAATTAATATATTAACTTCGAATTTTTCCACTTAAAACAATCCTAAATTTCTTTAAATCTTATAAAAATAAATGAATCAATGTTATGTCCTAAAATTTCTTAAGAATTCTATTTATTGCTTTAAGAAAACACTGTAGTATAGACTCTTCTTTTTATTTCATTTGTTTCATGTTGAAAGTTTTTCCCTAAAACTTCATTCTGATATTATTTTTCTTGAATTTTGGTATGTTGTTTCGTTTTTAACAAAAGTGCGTGGAACCTTTTAAAAAAAAAGAGAAAAACTTCAAAACATTCTAACATCCTTAAAATAAATTTTTCAGACAAAATGACTGAAACAAATGCAGCAAAAATGGTTAAATACAGCAAATTTAAAATATAACCCAATATGCTGCATCATTACACGAAGACACTGAATTTCCAAACTATATAAAAGTATGCACGCAAGACAAATTGCTGGTAAAGTCGAGATCGACAATCATGTACATTCTAAAATAAACAGAGTTAACGAATAATAATGCCACTTCGTTTCGATTTCCATACATCTATTTCCAATTTTCTTGTTACCTACTGGTAACGAAAATAAATCGGCAGAATTGGAACATTTTTCCATTTTATTTTTCTTACTTTCTACCTGACGATAGTAAAAATTGGTCTCGACTCAGTCGTTGAGAGAGTTAGAAATGTTTTGAAATAGTCGGTCGTAAACATTGATGAGATGTCTTTGCTTCTAATTTTATTGTGTACTAAAATATTTCTTACCAGCAAAAAAAAAGTAATTGCACCAATGTAGCGTATAAATGTAGAATGTTAGTTGTTACAAAGTTTTTCGTGTTATAAAATGGCTTTGTAAGCAAAATGGCTCTGATGTTTCTAGTCGTATGATTGAGGGATTAAAAGTGTTTTAGTTTTATCCTTCATGTTCTTTAAGCAAATTGGTTAAATGAGTTAAAAAGCTAACACTTCCTGTTTTATTTTAAAAATTTGAATCGTTAATAATCTTTTCATTAATAAGCCATTATTTATTCTTTTACTTCAATTGCGGAAAGGTTACAGTGAATAATTCATTAAACAATTTAGAAAATATATCTTAGTAAACTGATTGTTAGGAATTTTGGTATTATTTAGTATTCTTAGCATAAAAGCAATGCTATTTTCATAAAAAAATGTATCACCAACATTTTTATTAAGTATGTTTAATGCTACATTTTTAAAAGCAAAAGTTTTGAATATATAAAGAAGTGAAAGGAGTGGATTTGAATTGAAAGCATTTGATGATTATTTAATTTATTTTCTTCTATAACTTCTTTTAATATTAAATATATTTTTGTATTAGCATATTATTCAATACACTAAATTCAATACACTTCACATTATTCAATACACGTTAGATTTTAAAAACTTTTAAGCGACAGCAAAGAACTTAGGAATTTCTGTATAATCTTGGGTTAATATATACCATACCCTGTCGCAAATATATTGAAATAAAAAATGAATAATGAATTCTAAGGACGTGGCAAATGGTGCCTCTTGCAATGATTGTATAATATTATATTTAAACGTTTTATTTATTTTATTAAATGAATAATAAACTATTAACTATATTAGGTTTACTCAATGAGAGAATATTTAAATTTGCAGCATTTGTTTCGCGTAACACTTTCAACTAACAGGTCAAAATTGTAAAATGTTTCACAGGTCCAGGTTGTAAAATGTTTCAAAGATTTTATAAGGATAGAAATAATGATAAAAAAAAGAATAAGTATATAGAAAATTCTCAATATAAACCCCATAATTATAGTGCAGGATAACAGTTTATTTTAAAGCTAATAAACACTATGAAACCAAGCTGATATAATTAGAATGCATAAAATCTATTACCAAATCATTCAAACTGAAAAACTGTAACATTATTTTGCCTTATTACAATATTTTTTGTAGTAATTAAATAATCTTAAGACATTATCTGTTATAAAACATCTGAAAATCAATATAAATGAAATAACTCAATGAATTCATGTAGTAATAACTCAATAACTCAATGAAATCATTTACATCCTACTGTCTATTAATGCACGTATTAGGAATATTCTATGGTATGTCTTGATAACTCAGATCAGATAATTAATATTTACCTGTAGATAGAGCACCAATTTGCACGTCACACTTCCAAAGAACCAAGTTTCTGTGACATCCCAGAGAACTGTAGGTGGCAGACAAAACAAGATCACCAAGAAATCTGCCAGAGCTAGATTGACGATGAAGTAATTGGTAACAGTCCGCATGGTATGGTTCCGGTACACAGAGACACATACCAGGGCGTTTCCCACAAGTCCTACTACGAAGACTACTATGTGCAAGGTAATGAGGATCCATTCCAGTGGCGTGGGATAGATGTAATCTTGAATCATAGCCAAGTAATCCTCGTCAGATACACAGTACTCATTGGTACAGACAGGAGTTCCATTTTCCATAGACGACTGGTTCGGCTCACTTGATGAGTCGTAAGTTAAATCCAGAATTTCCAAGGGTAATGAATGATTGAAAACTGAATTACCATTGTGGCGGGGATATTTGACATCTGAAACAATATAAAAATACTAAAATTAAAATACTACTAAAAATACTGGTATCTCCATAAAATAGAGATACCAGCATTTATCATACTAGATATATTATTTTTATATACATAGATACCATATATACAAAAATAGTTAACGTAGTACACACTTTATTATATTAACCTTAATTTTACCACTTTTATCTAAGGTTGATATGCCGATATTGAAAGTCTTAGGCCATATACAGTGTAGTCATAGTCTATCATAGATTTCAAAATAATATTATAAAAACTTTTACAACTCGGTATAGGGCTGCTTTGATGTATTATAAAAGCTTTAAATAAGACCACTTACATGGCTAACTTCCATTGTGAGCGCCCTTAATAACACGAAAATTGTCAAGGCGGTATTCAAATTCTCGTTAAGTAACATGTGGCGAATTGGAATGAGCGAGGATAGAACTTGAGACCTTGTGGTTCGCAGCCCAGTAACATGACCACGATACAAAAGCAATTGCTCGGGTAGCGTAGCTGTTAACTGGCATATAAGCTTTCACTACAGACTCTCCCTCCAATGAGTCGGAGGTGAGACGAACGATATGGCTGTTGGGTGGTGATGTATTAGCTGCTGATTCTAATGCGCCTGTACCTATTTGAGTAGCGCCAAGCGTTATGGCTAGCGTGTGTGGGTCAGTGGTTGCTGCTTCAAGTGAGTCTGACGGCTTTCTGTTACTGCGTTAAGTGAATGTGACGACTTTGTGTTGCTGCGTCAAGTGAATCTGACGACTTTGGTTTGCTGGGGGTAGATGGCGCCACAACAGCTGTACGAAGGTTGAAGGTTCATCGTCTGAGGTCACCAATGTGACGGATTGAATTGAGCGAGGATAGAACCTGGGACCTTGCGTTTCGAAGCCCAGTAACATGACCATGATACAAAAGCAATTGCTCGGGTAGCGTAGCTGTTAACTGGCTTATAAGCTTTCACTACAAACATCATCCAACAGTTCGGTTGTCACACGGAACATAAGTGAATCTGCTTATTTCTTTATGAAATTTCGAAATCAGTATTGAATAGCAATAATCAATTTTAATTCATGAAACTGTATAACGTTTTAAATATTTTCTTTCGTTGATGTCATTTTGATAACTATCAAACATAAAATTCATATTTCTGCATTAATTGCGTCATCTGTTGGATTAAAAAAAAATTAAAAAGACTACTCCAAAGAAAAAATTTTACAGTATTATATGCCATGGTACTTTTCAGTTATTTCTTGCATTGTAAAGTATATTGTATACGTCACTATAAGATAACGCTGTGTATGTTTTTTCCCATTATCACCTGCATCAATATGACAATTTTTTTAAGTATTATATTTATAGAATATTATCAAATCAATAAAAAGCAATATAAGAAATCGCTAATTTCAACAATATATTTCATAAATATTGATATTACTTTTGTTATTTACTCATGTTGAGAATTGCATCTCTGTTTGTTTTTATAATTTTTTTCTATAAAAGTTTGTAAATTCTTCTTTCTTTAGAAAATGACATTGATGAAATTTTATCGGCAAATATTTATTTCAAAATTTGTAAGATTTTCGTACGAGACGCTGCAATTTAGATGCCGTGATTATACCCATAACCCAACTCCCACGATAACACCCATCTTTGTTGTATTTATGGGTAACCGATATCGTTCTGAAACAATCCTAAGAATTGTAAAAAGAAAGGCGCAGGAAAGTGTAAATCTGGGATTAATGATCAAATATTTTTTAATAGAGATCTCCCTAAGGATAGTAATACATCATCTTACAAGAAACGTTTTGAATTATTATAACACGGAGGTGTAGCAACATATTATATCCTCTGACGTCTAATATAAAACTTATATTTAAATATACATGAAAATCATTAATAGAATAATTTTTTTTTTAATTCAGATCGAAATGTGCAGTTTATAGATCATCAACTCTGCAGATACAAGCAACTTCAACGCCAATGTCAAAAACAGAGAACAAATGATTCGCTGTGGATAGAATTCATCAAAATGTGTAAATAATATTACACCAACTGTAAAATAAGCATGTTTCATGAAAATCTTAAACGAAAGAGAGATAACTAATGATTAGCTGAGGATGCAGTTTATGTGTTTCGAAATCAAAAGTAAGTATTCCTTTTATTTAAAGATCATTATTATATGATAAATCTATCTTTTGATGGATAAGATTTAATAATGGATTCGACTACTGCTAATGGATTAGATACTAAGTTATTAAACCTGCATGTATATATTATACCTATAATTCAATATATATTTATGTATTTCTATTAACTTTTCATAAGAATAAAATACTATTGAGAACATATGTAATTATACTATAGATTTTTATAACATCCTTGCAATAGTGTTTGCATTATTTTGTACGCATAATAATCTCTGAAATATCTGATTGTCCAAATTAGCATCAAATCCTAAAAAAATATTAGAATCTACAACTGAAATGAAAGTTAATTAATTGAAATGAAAATTAATATATCTAGAAAGGGAATTTCATTTCTGCTAATAATTCCTCATTAAAGTTTAAATTTAAGTTTCAGTGTTATTTTTATAAAACTCATAAAATCATACAAAGGAAATATTAAGTGTATGTAAGTTAATGAAATTTTACATTAAAAAGGATTATAACAATAAACATATTAAAATATTTTTGTCTAACTATTTATTTAAGGATTCTAAATTCTTTTCTTCTAAGAAAAATAAATAATCAAAGGAAAACGCATTAGTATGCAAAAAAGCGATTTCTTTTTGAAAATTTTCAGCAGTTTTTTTTCATTGCTGTAATTATAGTTTGTAGTTTAAAGAACGTTTCTTTATTATTTCACTAGCCACTTGTGGCGGATTGCTAACTCACTGGAAATATTGATTGTATTTAATCTGAATTAAATCTTTTATTTTTTACATCCCGTGGTAGATTTGAAAATACTACCACGGATTTAAATTTGGGTTCAAAATTCACAGTTTTCCCTGCAAAAGATTTTTGAAAATAATGAAATTCCCTGCCGACAAAATGTTAAGATTTCGACTCCATTTTTATATAAGATATATAACAAACATTTTGTAATAATAAAGTGACTGAAAGATTAATACAATAAAGTTACTGCAACAAACACTCTGTGAATGCGAGAGTTTCCCTTCCTTTGACATCAGAAACGTCAGGGAAATCAGTTATCTAATGAATGATTTGACTAAGATTGCTTCTGGCATTCCGACTCTTCCCAAACTGTTTCCAGGAGTTACGGAATACAGAAACTTTCGTGAGTATCATGGATCGCATTACAGGAAATTATTCAGACATCGAAAACAATATAAAATAATTGCAAGAGAAAGGATCTTGATGTATTCGAATACCATATTATATGTGTGTATATATATCTTAAATTATTGAGAATGAAAGCATAGTGTTAAGAGCGCAAGTGAAAGAAAATAGAAATAAAAAATGAAATAGACTATCGCAAAGTTCACGTTATCATGTGAGAACATTATTATTTTTAAGTTATTATTTGAATTAATTAATTTAAGTCATTAACCAGTTTAAACCGGTTTAAAGCAATTACGAAACTTTTCTATCGGTTTCTACCCCCTCCCCTCTCTTTTTTAAACTTTAATTTTCAATTTTTCTAGCTGGCAAACAAAGTTTTGGAGCTCGACCAATTTTGAGATTTTAAAAAAAAAAAAAAAAAAAAAAAAAAAAACATCGTTTTTTTAAATATTGACGCATGCGTAGTCTGATAGTGACTTTCAAACCGGTTTAAACTGGTTAATGACTTAAATTAATTAAGACAATTCGTAAGAATTCAGAGAATGTATAATTTGGAAATCAAGTTCTAACTTATAATAAATCGCCAAATGTGAAAACCTTCTGCATCATTTTCTAATAACCTTATTTTAATTATTTGAAATTTTACATGTACCAACAATCTTTATTAATTAAACAAACAATATTTTAACTTGTTTGGTTTATTTTTATAAGCGTTGCGCGAGTTAGGCAATAACACTGTGATTTCCAAGGGAAATACTACAACAGCAGACGATAGATAATGGAAAAACTATACTGTGAAAACCGACTCTAAAATAAAACTACATTAGCAGACGATAGATATTTCAAAAGCTATATTGTGAAAGCCGACTCCAAAATAAAACTACAATAGCAGATGATATATAATAGAAAAACTATACTATGAAAGCCGACTCCAAAATAAAACTACATTGGTACATAATAGATATTTCAAAAGCTATACTGTGAAAGCCGACTCCAAAATAAAAAAAAGGATAACTTGTTGTCTACGCATTTTGAGGCTTCAACAATTTGTTACCTTCAAATCGCTTCAAAAACGTCAAGCCAAAACAACATCAAGTTCTCAAATGATAAAAAAAGTATTTGTTTATCTTAATGTAACCGAATTTGGTCTACTTGCTGTTTCAACTATGAAATTTTGATTTATACACAAAATTCCTATTTTCGTCATAAAGTTGCAATTTGGCGCTTTTAACATATAGACATCGATCAAAGAATTATAGAAATTATAATGCCTAGTACAACTTTTATTTTTGATTAATCATTTCAGTTGAGATCGCTGCAGATATAACACAATTCCCGCTTATTCTACACAATTTTGACTCGTAATCCATAAAGACATATAATTGTATCAAAATATCAGCTTTGTTTTTTGTACATGAAAAACATGAACCTTGGCTAAAACTAATGAAGAGTTCATGGAATGTTCAAATGTGAATCAAAAATATGTCGTGGCTCATAACAATTATTTGATTAAGTCAACTAAGTTTATGCCCCCATATCGCATTTGGTGGTCAACATTTGATTTCGCTTAATAATTGGAAATAATTTAATCGGTTTAATATGTGAATAAAATTTGGTCAGATTAATTGAAGCGGTTTAGTTGGAATTCACCACTTTGAAACTGAAAACACTAAGAATCTCAGACTAAAATCCCCTGTAACAAACTCTTAAAGCAAATCAAGATTTTTAATCAGGAATAGAATCAGGATTTTAAAAATTATTTTAATAAACCATCAACGAAAGCAGAAAATGCCATTATCATTTATCAATAATTCCAAATGAAAGCGATTTTCATTGTGAGCCAAATATACATATTTCCTTTAAAAATTATTTAAAGAAATGGTTAAAGAAAAGAATTTAGAATTAAATTGCATATTATTAAAATCTTCTGTATAATCAGCAAATTAAATATGGCCATAAAAATAGTAATGATGTTCAATATTTTCTGTAAAAAATACATTAGAAAAAAGTCTCTTAAGTATTCTAAGAACAGATCCTCCTTTGCAGCCCCTCACATCGATCTTCATGTATGTGATTGCATTGCAAGTTGTGACTGCATTTGAGTGCATAAAAAACTTTCACAGTCCATAATAGATATACATTAAATTGTTTTATTGCTCGTAACAGTCGAAAAAGACGCAGATTGCACTTAGAAATGATTTCTTTTTACTGGCGCTCACCGAATGGAAATGAGGTCATCAACAATATCTAATGTGACACAGATTTAACAGCTCGCTTACCACATTTCTTCTCTTAGGGATAATAACTTAAGATATAATTTTCACAAGTTTATGATTAATGAGAAACAGGTTGGAAGCAATAATTATGTTCATAATTAAAGGGAATTGCAGACGTTACCTTTTTTATGATGACCTTATTTTTATTAGTTTTTATTTTTGTTATGATTCCATTGTTCGTGTTGCGACATCGTATGAAAATAAATTTAAAAATGATGATGAACAGAGTATGAGAAAATGAATAGAAGAATTTCGATTTGACTAACAAAAATTTCCTGAAGGAACAAAAATAAAATGTACTCCGTATCAGTATTAAATAAAATAATGTCACAAATTGTATTACATGTTTTTCTTTAAAGACGAATTAAGTTACTAAACAGTACAACAGTACAAAACAGTACATTTATTTTTCAAGTTCATAAATAATTATGACAGACGAGACAAGTAGAATATCTAGTTGTTGTTCAATCAGCTAGCTATAAAATTTATTAAAATAGGTCGACTTAAATAAAAGTTTTTATTTAAACTCCACATATACGGTAAATATTTTTAAAACACCACAAACATGGTAAGATGCATACCTCAGAAAAATTATTCCGAACATCATAATAAATAGTTTTCAAATAATGAAAATTGATTAACATTAATTAAAGTTTATATTTAAATTTTATATATGTAGTATGATATGCATATGTTATCGCTAAAATATGAAGTTCTTTATTCCATGGACTATGAGTAAACTCATAGTTTATGAAATGACAACACTATGTCCTAAAATATCCTATCAAATGACTGTATTATATAATTTACCGTTAAGACATAATAATAAACACGTTTCAAACATCATTTCTCTATCCAGATACTCTTACTTATATTTAAAACTAGCCGCCTTTGGCGACCAGCCGGTTCACCAATCTTAATGTTCGTTTAAATTTTAATAATTAAATATTTTAAGCAATTCCTACTTTAATAGATTCTTCATCAAAATATTTTAAAACTTCAAATTTTGATAGTCATGTAATTCACTCATAATATTATAAAGGCCTTCAGTCATAACGTAATATGTATCTCTCTAATTTTCTCTCGTAGAGTTTATGCTTTAATATAAAGTGGAAAGAATTAATCTGAAATTAATATAATAATATTTTTCACTGAAACAAAGCATTTTTTATAATCACTGAGCGTTTAAACTGTATGGACACTGAAGAATATCTTTCTTAATTTATGTAATATCTCAAGAATTTGTCAACAAAATTTTCTCAGATTCATCATGAACAGATCGATTCATTAACAATGTTTAATTTTAAAGGCATCAAACTCTAAGAAAACAAAATGAATCGTTTAAAACAATCGGTCGAAAACAGGTTTAAAAAAACTACTTAAAAAACGACGTACTTAAAACTATAAGCATATACAAAAAATATATAACTAACATAAATACAATTTAATTACAAAAGCATGCAACTAACCTAAAAATAATAAAAAAAATGAATTATCCGTTGATAATGTTGTCAACAATCAGAACACAATGCGCATGCGTGTATTTTCAACGCCAGTTACGGTAACGCAAATGCGTGAAATTTTCTACGCCAGTTGGGGTAACGCTATGCAGATTAGAAATTCTGAATTTCCTTTATTCTGTGTTATTTTAATTCAAAAGTACTTCAGAATGAATCTGAAAAATCGATTAATTAACAATGTTTAATTTTAAAAGCATAAAACATTAAGAAAATAAACAGAATCGTTTGAAATAATCGGCCGAAAAATGTTAAGCCTAGCCTTATTACTGTTGGGGAAAAAAACTGAAGCCTTACTCATTTGGCGTGGGGGAAAATGAAAAGATTTTTTGGCGGAAAATTTAGTTTTTAATTAATAATTAAAATTCTAATTAAAAATTCAAAAAAAGGAACCCTAGGTGTACATTCCCAACCTCCAAGGTATACATGTACCAAATTTGGTAGCTGTAGGTCAAATGGTCTTTTCTGTAGAGCTCCAACACACACACACACACACACACACATTGAGCTTTATATATAAGTATAGATATAGGTAAAAGATCATCTCTTTATATATACACATCATTATAAATATATATAAAGAGAAACAAAATATTTATTATATAAAACAAATTGCGAATTACCATAACTGAAATCAAATATTTGATATGTTTAATAAAGCTTAGAACCACTTTAATAAAAATGTTACATCGTTTTATAATCATTTTATACGTTAAATTTAGAACAGTAGTTATTTCAGAGACTTTTGAGAATTTCCGTATTTCTAAATTTTTGATCAACAAATGTATTAAATTATTCAAGGAGATGATCTTATTCATAGCCAAACTTTTTCATCAGCTAATAAAATATTTAATACTAACCGCCTTTGGCGACCAGCCGGTTCGCCAATCTTAATGCTCGTTAAAATTTTAATAATTAAATATTTTATGTAATTCCTACTTTAATAGCTTCTTCATCAAATATTTTAAAGCTTCAAATTTTGATAGTCATGTAATTCACTCATAATAATATAAAGTCCTTCAGCCATAGCATAATATGTATCTCTCTAATTTTCTGTTAGTTCCGGTAGAATTTATGCTTTAAATTAAAGTGTAAATGATTAATCTGCAATTAATATAATAATATTTTTTACTGAAACCAAGCATTTTTTTTAATAATATGATTACTGATAATAGAGTCACTGAGCGTTTAAACTTTATGGGCACTAAAGAATATCTTTCCTAATTTATGTAATATCTCAATAATTTGTCAACAAAATTTTCTCAGATTCATCATGAACAGATCGATTCATTAACAATGTTTAATTTTAAATGCATCAAACTTTAAAAAAATAAAATGAATCGTTTAAAATAATCGGTCGAAAACAAGTTTAAAAAACTACTTAAAAAACGATGTACTTAAAACTATAAGCATATACAAAAAATATATAACTAACATAAATACAATTTACTTACAAAAGCATGCAACTAACCTAAAAATAATTTAAATCATCCGTTGATAACGGTTGTCATGGCAACAATCAGAATGCGCATGCGTGAATTTTCTTCGCCAGCTCCGGTAACGCAAATGCGTGAATTTTTCTACGCCATTTGGGGTAACACTATGCAGATTATACATTTTTAATTTCCTTTATTCTGTGTTATTTTAATTTAAAAGTACTTCCGAATGAATCTGAAACATGGATTAATTAACAATGTTTCATTTTAAATGCATAAAACATTAAGAAAATAAACAGAATCGTTTAAATAATCAGCCGAAAAATCTTAAGCCTAGCCTCATTACTGTTGGGAGAAAAAAAAATTGAAGTCTTACTCATTTGGCGGTGGGGAAAATGGAAGATTTTTTTGGCTGAAAAGTTGGCGGTGGGGAAAATGGAAGATTTTTTTGGCGGGAAAGTTAGTTTTTAATTAATAATTAAAATTCTAATTAAAATTTCAAAAAAAGGGACCCCAGGTGCACATTTCCGACCTCTAAGGTATACATGTACCAAATTTGATAGCTGTATGTCAAATGACCTGGCCTGTAGAGCGCCAACACACACACACATTGAGCTTTATTATAAGTATAGATATTTGAAATATCTTATGCAAAAATAGCCTTATATAATATAATTAAATGGAGAAGTCAAACTCTTGAAGCATTTGGTTTCAGATTTGATAGGAATGCATATTTTAATTGCTAATCCTGTGTTCTGAAATTTATTTATCTAGATCACTACTATCTATCTATCTCTACAGTTATCTATAATTTTTGATTAACGGATTCGATAGATGTATTCAATGTATTTCGTCAAACAATTTGATATTAATCTACAAATGTAATGTAAAGGAAATAGACCAAATTTCACTGGTCTAACTTAAAAGTGGTTTTCAGTTATGATATTCACAGACAAAAAACTTATTTCTAGAATTGTGTTGTGCGAACTTCGGATGGTCTGAAATGTGGAGTTTCGTCACAGACTCGAGTTTGACTTTTTTTTTTTTTTTTTTTTGACGATAACTATGCACTTTCTTTGTGTACTTCGCACATAATAAAAGTATACTTTCTTTAAACAATATATCTTCAGACTATGCCAAAGTAATTTTGCTAAGGGTACAGCTCTCACAAAATAGTTAAGGGAGAAAAATGTAACGAAACGCTATTTATTTCAAGCCCAGCTGTAAAATTCCTCACGAGATCTAATATAATTTCTCTTTCAAGGAATCTTCCTTGTTTTCTTTCCTTTGGCATTTTATATGGCACGAAAAGCACAATTATAATTTTACGTAATTACGCTTTGTAATTAAATTCCTCAAAAGATAATTAATAGTTAATTATAAATGAAAATAGTAAACTATTCCCTGAAGATCTAGTAATTAAAAATCACGAAATATAAGAAAATTGAAGCCTAGTTTAATTTCACGGATACTAAAGAGCCTGTTTGATGATATATTTTCATCTAAGGATAAGTATAAAGGTGAAGGAATGACTGAGAAGGGGATGCTCTTCAGTCCAGTACATTTATTTGTTACTTACAAGATAGTAACATCGTCATTTGTGATTTCGAAATATAACCAGTCGTAAACTTTGAAATCGCTCTATAATGGGTAAGCGAAACTTTCTGTATATTCAAGCATCTTTTAAGGATCTTCCACTAAAATGTGCTTAGTACTTATTCAATTTATCATGAAAACTCAAATTTTTCAACTAAGTACTGAATAAGTACATTAAAATAACTATTTGTGTTTCAATGAGTATATATCTTGATATCCCAAAGTAATAATACTAATTTGTAAGTTGTTAGTATGAGAGAAAAATAGTTTTGAAAGTGAATAATTATTTATCTTTTAAGTTAACAATAGAAATCTTTAAATGCAAGTATTTTAGAAGTTTTCAAAATTATATTTCAAAGTTTGATAATTATAAGCTTTATATCATTTATGAAACATATATCCATTTATTCTTTAGACAACGTTACAACAGAAACGTTCAGATCTCCCTTAATTATTCAAGAATTGAAAATAATTTATAGGCAATTTATAAAATAAAATTAAACAGTTCCACCATATAGGCTTTCAATATTTTAGAAATGGTCTATAATGAAAGAGTTCTTCATTTTTCTTTCAAATCTTAAATCATGTTGATTATATTTTCGCAATATGAGCATTATTCACTCCACTCGATGAATCTATTCATTTTCAAGAAGTTTGTCAACGCATAATGAATTGTGGCATCGGGCATTATTCTTGATGATGTAGCGATTTCCCACACTCACAAAAATTACAAACCCATAAACATTTGGAAAGTAATGAGAAAATGTCATATTCTACTAATAAATATCTGGATCCATAGAGCCCTTTTCCAAGAAAGAAAATTGCTAATGCCCGTTCAACAATATGCACCTCCCCATTCTAATGTGTAACAGTAATGAAAGAATTATTTTTGTGAAATTTCATTAAACATAGACATTAAAACATTTTAAGAAAATGCATTTTAAAATGTAAATAAAAAATTTAAAAAAAATTCTTAAAATTTAAATATATTTTTTACAAAATGTTTACCTATATAAATGATAAATAACATTATTAATTTTTGTGATATCATTTTCTTTACTTCTATGTTATAGAACACTATAACGGTAGGACCATTAAATAAATTTCCACTTAAATGAATTTTGAATAATGGTTTATATAAATTATTGCAAATAAATATATTTTTTATCTTACTTAGTCAATATAAACTGTGCTAATTGCTATATTCATTGGCATATTTTTATTAATTTTACAAATTTTACATTGAGTAGTCAGCGTTTCTTTGAAAAAGGGGTTATTAAATAACAGATCATCAAAATATATTTCTCGGATTTTAGAAGAAGGTAACATACAAGTTTTTCAGAATGTAACATATTTTAAAAACAAATACAGAAAATGGATTCACTTATAGTAAGCTTATATAATACTTCCAGTGCTATTCATGTCAAAAATCGGTGCCTGTGTTTAAAGCATGCCACGAAGTTTACAGACATTAGAGATTTAAAATTTTCTAACGCCATTCAAAGTAAATTGCTAAGTTCCTCAGAAATTTCCTAATCACATTATATTTTTCTTTTTACTTTCCTAGAAACAGTTTTAACTAATTGAGCTTGAAGAACTGAACGAAGGAAACTTCTGAAAGCTGTTACAACATACATTTATTTAATTTCTCAATTTAAAGTCTGCCATTATTAATATGCTTGCTCGACAGCATAGCAATATTTTTGAATATAATATAGCCGAAGCATGAAAGAGAAAAACACAAACGCAAGAATAAAAAAAAAATCAAAAATTATTTGCATAGATATTACATCTATAAATGTTCAAGAGTCTAGTTAGAAAGTTACTGAATATGTTATGAATCCTATAAATTAAACATACTTTGTCTTCATGGAGAGGAAGGAGATCGCCAAGAAGCTGCATTTTCGATGATTTGGCAGAAGACCTGGCGATATTTTCGGTAAATTGGAATTATTTTTTTTATCACTTTCAGAAAAATTAAAGCTCATAAAAGCTTTACTGTAAATGGTGATCAGTCTGCTGCTGTTGTGCCTTCATTAAATGTTGTGCTTTCATTTCCAAATTTGAAAAGTATTTATTTAATTGGCTTTCTGTCGGTTAATAGATAACGATTTTATTCCTTTGTAAAGGATATCAGTTTTTTTAAAAACATTTTTGAGGTTTTCAAGAAACTTTTGTATGAATATGAAATTTATATCGAATGTATCTTCAGAGAGCTAATTAATTATTTTCAGATACAACAATTTTCATTTTCTTTGTTTCATATATTAAACTCATAGATAAATTTATCGAAAGTTTATTAATCTTTTGTCTTAAGAAATTTAAATAACAAAACTAATAATTCATTCTAAAAAGAAAAAACGAAGACTTCATTGTGAATTTTCTTTGATCTGCATGTTCAAATAAGCATTCTACCTCTACAAATTACAATCGTCCAATTTAAAATGCTTTAACCTTTCTTATTTTGATTCTTTTGCTCGTGAAACAAATTTCAAGTAAAATGTTTCAAAATCTTCATCATTAGAATAGTGTCTGATGTATAAATTAGATATAAAGAGTGATAAAATTTTCTTTCTAATCATCTACATTAATTAAGCAAATCTAAGAATCAGACGATCATATTTTTTTTAATTCTTTGAGATTGGAGGAAGTTTCTAATAATTTATAATTCTTAGAATTTCGGAGATTTTGAATTCTAAGATTTATTGAATTGCTTTTTTTTTATAGTATAGTGTTTTTAGCGTAGGAAATGTTGGTTTATTTCTTTGTTTTCTCAAAGTAATGTATAGATGGCGTTGCACCTTTCTCTAATTCCATTCAGAAGAAAGTAATTCATTTCATTACGAAGTCTGTAAGAGCGCAGAACCAAGGAAATGTGTGTTACTTTATAATACTTCATTGTTTTCTATCCATTATAAAGATATATGCTGTTTATGAAAGATATTTTTACAGAAGCTACTTCAGAATTGATATGTTTTTGATTATAAAGATAAATATAGACAAATAATAAAAGAGAATGTTTGTGGGTTGAATTATTACTAGTTACTTCCTTTTCGGCCAAGAAAAAAAACAGATTTGACTCACGTATTAATTTGGACGGCAGAAATATGCACCTTCAACTGATATTTATTTAAATCGGAATTTTAATTATTCAAATGAAGTGGGATTTTGACATTTTGCCAGCTGTAACTCCAGAACATATAAATATAAAATTAAATTTTGCAACATTTTAAAATATAAAAAAATTGAATTTTTAATTATATTAATTCAATTGCCGTGCAGATTTTTTCCTGGATTATTGGCACTTTTTTAAAAAAGTTCTTTAGCATATTTGTCAACAAAACATTATTTGTTTTTGAACTGCAACGACTTGATTTTTCTCCATAACATTAGCTATACGCACAATAAAATCAAACAACCATGTTAAAAAGCAATTATCTGATTTGATACTCCTTGAAGATGAATCCTAAAATTCTTACATTAACGAAACGGATATTTTCAAGTCGGTGCGAAAGACTTTCCAAAAGATATTAGCTGGAGAGTTTACTATTGAATATTTACGAATTTAAATTCTATAAACATAAAAATTAAAACAAAAATTAGCTACAAAGAGTGCAAAGTATCAGTGAAGTAAATATAATTTCTTTAAATTATTTATTAAAGTAGATTAATAATGATGAAATTAATAATTAGATAAATAATGATAGAAGAAACATTTGAAATTTTAAAACTTCCGAGTTTTTTTCACCACGAGAGGCATAATTTACGTACAAGAATAAGTAGTAAGAAATACGTCAGTCTACATCGTGACACAAAAGCAGAAGTAACCAAAAATTTTCCTTCAGTTATTTTACTATGAGATTTTACTACGAATTTCTTTGACACGTATCGATTTAGGAACGGGAATATTTGGTATTAGGTATTTTTATCCCTTCACTTTGGCAGTAAGAAACAGTTTTATAGAACGTGTGTAGAATTAATTAAATAAAAAGGGGAGTTGGATCAGCAAATGAGAGAATATATTTTTAAACATAAAAATTTTACATTCACAATTTTACATAAAAATTTTACATAAATGTTACATAAAAACAACATAAAAATTTTAATATCCATTTCGAAAAAGCAATTTATTTACAAGCAGGTGCAGTGCAGCACAAAAGCAGAAGTAAATAAGGGGCGAACAAATAATCACTAGTCTTATATAACATAGGATTTCCGGTCACGCGCCGATGGAATACATGTTTTGACCACTGACAAGGGTAACAAAAGTATCACTTTCATTTGATACGTAGTACTGATGGCGCATTATTTTTACAAAAGAATTAATTAAACTGAAAGTGGAAATGGAACACGAAATAAGAGAATATTTTAGAATGAAATTACGATGGACTAAGATTATAAGATAAAGATAAGCTAAGTTTTGAAAATTAATTTGGATTAAATTAAGAGTTTAAAATATCATTACACACACACACACACACACACATATATATTATATATATATATATATATATATATATATTGTGATGACATTATAACTCATAATACAAAATAAATGGACAATTTCATTTATTTCAAAAAGGAAGTTCGTAAAGATATTTTATGGCAACGGTTAGATATGGGCTAATGGAATTTATAGATTTCCTCATTTGTATTTTGTGCAATTCAGATTTAATGAAAAAAATCAATGAAGTGAAATTCAATTACTGTACATTGTACATTGATATTTGTAAAAATCATCAGGAAATTTGATTGTCTTTTTAAAAAATACTTGTGGCCAAAAAAAGTTATTCATTTTAAAACATAGAATGAATATTAACGTGTATCAATATTAATGCCATTCACATAATCTGCGATAAGAAATATTCATAATCATTTCAAATTCAGAAACGGAGATTATCAAAAATTTTCTGTTTTTATCTGCAATTTTTGAAACAATGAAACAAAAATTATTTTTATCGTAATAACAATTACAATCATTAATTCTTTTTTTTTTCCATTTCGGAATGAATAATACTGAAATAAAATTCTATTACGATTTTATACATTATTCCCTCGTGTAATGAATGAATACGAAATTTTCTCTTGAAATTATTCTTTGCTAAGGATATCAACAATGTAATTATTTAGTCCTTTTTTTTCAGATTCATTCCAAACAATTTCCATCAAGATAAACTTAAATTATTAATATACAATTAATTAGAATTCCCTAAGCGATGGGGTGGCAGTTTTTTGCGAGGAAATTTATCTGATACGAAACGTATTATAATACTGGATGCTATTTGGGAAAATGCATTAACCTTTTTTTTTGTTCTTGTTACTATTTAATTTAAATTATTTCGATGAATAATGAATAGTAATTTTTAAACTTCTTTTTATTTTATCTGCCGTTGTAGAAATTTAGAAAATAAATAAAAAAAAGCGCCGATTTTAATTAAATATTATAAAAATTGTTATATAACATACTCTAAAGAATTGTTTTAGTTTAGGATGGTTATCATAACTTGTTTTGCTTGTAAATGAAGCATAAATTTGCTCTTGAAGACTGTTTGTAACCCTAATTCAAATCCCCTGACAATTTGGAAAGATCTGTCATAGAATAATTCTAAATATCCCGAAGCATACTTTATAGTTCATTTCCATATTATGAATCTAAAGAAAAAATGTTATTTATTGATGTCATTAAATATTTAATACAAATTTTAAAACATAATGTGAAAAAAACTGTATACTTTAAAACTGTATAACTGTATATAAACTGTCTATGCTTTGAATACCAAAAAAAAAAAAAAAAGAAAGAAGAAAATATTTATCTCAATATAAAAATAATATATATTTTAAATATATATATATTTGTCTTATAATAAAAAAATAAGCCACATTTTCAGGTATAACGAGAATGATTTGCAGTTTTTAAAGCATGATTAATACTAGATACTTTCGCCTCCTACATTCGGATATTACCCAAAAACATCTTGAACTCTAAGGAAATCACACAGGTGTTAATTACGCCCTGCTTAAGCGTCCAAGATTAATCGAATCAAGAACTTCACACGGAATCTGAGAGTGGAATTCCAGAAGCCGTTAGCAACTGTGGATGAGACCTTCTACAAGCGGTACATTCTGACACCGGTAGCGATATAATCATTTCCGAATTATCCAAGAGATATGAAAACCTGCTTAGTTATTCGGTGAGATGTGGGAACCGGAGTTACAAATATCCAAGGGAAGTGGATAATATTATCAAATTCTACGGTGGTGGTGATGTACTGCGAAAATAGAAAACGATTTGGGTAATGAATAAACGACGCTTTATTCCATAAATATTCCAAAAAACACGAGGCACAGTTAACAAAAATATATTTTCTATATATACAGAAAGCATCATTTGTAAAATTTCGCAAAGAAGTCAATAAATCACACAATATATAACAGTAATAACATTATTAATAATGCGTTTAATGTGAGCAACACACCAAAGAGAAATGAACTCGGTTGAGCTCTTTAAATAATTATAGATTTCCAACACGAACGTCACATAAAAGAAACCTCAATTCTCAGTTCATAATGGATAAGAGATAAGGTCATGATTCTTGTATTTTTCAGAATCTTCATTTTTGTCCCCTAGTAACCATTAAGAATATTGATAGCTATTTCTTTCCTACTATAACTTTAATGTGGAAGAGAAACGGTATTAAAGATTCATAATAATAATAAGGAAACATTAAAACCATTATCTCGTTTTCTGCTATTTTACTATATAGTAGCAAGATGGAAAATATAATTTATTAACATTTTGAAATCATTCATTTTGAAAGGTGATTTAAGGAAACAATTTCATGGCAATTTCAGTTGAAAAGGCAACGAATTCTTTCTCAATTTGGCTAGTAAAGTTAAAATACTTTCATTTTATAAAGTATTATTTCATAAAGTATTTTTTAAATTTAAAATGTTTTATAAACATTTTTCGAAAGCTTTAAGAGATTTCAGAGACAAGTGCTTCTGTTACACGGTGTGGGGAGTATTTTATCCAATTAAATTTGACCAACGTTTGTACCAGTTAATAACTGATAGCATTTTTTTCCACCATGTTAATTCAAAAAGTGATAAGTAAAAATGATTATTTGCCTGTTTAAAGGTGACAATATTATTTGTATGTCATGTAGCTGTGCATCCACTTGTACGTGGGCGTATCTGTGCAAATGAACAGCTTGTTTTGCATGTCTAAAATTTCTTTTCATTCGGTTGTTAAAGATGGAAACCACTGGAATATCTTCTAATCAGAAGGTTTGATGTTTATCATTGGAATTTCAATGGCCGAAT
The DNA here is from genome assembly GCF_947563725.1 of Argiope bruennichi. Taxonomy (NCBI): domain Eukaryota; kingdom Metazoa; phylum Arthropoda; class Arachnida; order Araneae; family Araneidae; genus Argiope; species Argiope bruennichi. Next base: position 123,068,100 of record NC_079153.1, read on the forward strand.
GTTGTTTCCAACAATGAAGCGTCCAAAATTTAATAGATGCACAGAGCATCTTGTTAAACCGGTTTAAATGAACATTATTTTGTTTGGAGTTGCGAGTTCAAATCCTTTCAACCTACTGCAAGGTGCTCAGTGCACTTAATGCTTATCAAGTGGCCATGGATGTTCATTGTAAAGCAATTAATTATTTAATATTTTCACAAATATGTAAAAAGTAAATAAATTTTATATTCACTGGAACCATTTTCAAACTTTTGTAAGTATCATTGCTTTGGAGATCAATGCAATGTCAGAAGTATCTAATATTATCACATTTATCATTACATTTATTTTCAGTTGCAGTAATAATACTTCAATATTTGTCAGAAACATTATGCATATATCAGATACTTAAAGCAGATGATAACACATTTTGTATTTTTATATTAAAGATCGTGTTGATTCGAAGTGAGCAGTGGACTGTACTTTTGCTTAACTTCTTTATTTACAACTATATACACTTCTTTTGCAGTGAGTAGTTCATATTATGCATAACTGATTGCAGTTGGCTTTGTTAAGCCTGACAAATGAAGTTGCTTACAGCTTCTGCGGTGGCTGGGGAGCCGATGCGGGTCAACGTTCTTATGAACCCCTGAAAGACTAAACCGGAAGGACGGGTAAAGGGGTTGCCGTAATTTTAAGATTGCCAAGTTTGGCGTTAAGCTACATTTGCGTGAACAAATCGCCAGATATTTCTTTATGATAAATAAACAGTTATTGCAAATATCATCAATACCTTTTTATTGGTAAACTATTATAGAAATTTCCTAAAAAATTAATTAATTTTGGAAAGGATTTTTTTTTTTATTTTAACTCGATTTAATACTGCAGTACAAATTTTGTTGGTTCCAAATTATTTTTATCAAATAATTTCAAGATCTAAAAAATCAATATATATAGTTAGTAAGATGTTTCTTTTTTTTTTTTTTTCCTCCGTTGAAACAGTGTCTGAAATATTAAAAATATTTTGTCTATCATAATTTAAGAAATTATACTTATATACATGTATTATTTGCTTTTGAATCAACATATAAAACAGAAAATATCCATTTTGCTGATTAATAGCGGTTAAATCTTCGATAGGAATGAAACATTTCGAATAAGAAAAATCACTTTTCTCAATTTCGTCCCCTAAGACTTATTTTTTTCCCCCTGAAAGATCTGAAATAAAAATAGGTAGATATAAGTAAAATTTTCAGAACGTTACTCACGAATAAAACTTTCTAATTTTGAAAAATTTAAAAAAAATATTCAAAATTGTAAATTATGGATGTGTGACAACCAAGGAATTCATAGAAAAGAATTTCATAGTAGGGCACACGAATTTCAGTTTTCACTGCAACGAATATTTCATGTGCATTTAAATTTTATTTCCGATTTAAACGGAAGTTGAGAGATCTGTCATCTCAATGTGAATGCCGTCTTTTATACACTTTCATTGACTTTTAGCAAATAACAGCTGCCCTTGCCATTAAATTATCAGTGTGCCACTACTAGGGAAAAAAAAAAGAGTAAGCCAAAATTCAAATAAATTATGATCTCACCTTTTTGAATTCTCTACATTGTGTTGATGTTTACAAACTAATTGCAATTTGGAGCACAAAAATTATTTTCAAGACAAATTAATGTTTAAGAGAGCAATTGTGATTTTTGCTATACAATCTTTTACAAAATCATAGCGAGTTCTTTTGTAAGGATGACTGATATTTAAGTATGAAGGATATAATGAATTCTCTCTCTCTCTCTCTTTTTAAAGTTAACTATAGCGATAAACAACGTAAAGGAAAATAAATTTATGACGTTTCCTTCAGTTAAAATTATATAAAAACGTAACATCAATGAAAAAGAAATGGACGTAAATTTTAAGATAGTAACTGTTGGATGTTTGGAAATATTTTTAATTGATTCATAAACGTTATTAATTCAATTTTAATATTAATTTTTTTTTATCTTTATACAGAATAAAACTGATTGTACATCAACGGAAGCAAATATAATAATATATTGAATTTCATATATTGCGAAATATTATGATTAAAAAATTTAAATTCTTTGAATTGTTTTAAAAGGAAAATAATTAAACTATTAAAATAATATTTCAAGTGAATGAAGTCCTAATATCCCACTCATAGTATTTTTCCTCCTGGCATATTTCTGTTCCAGATATTCAAAAAATAATTATTATTACCACGAATTACTTATTAGTTAATCCTTAATGAGTACTGTTCCTCAATTATTATAGGTTGTATATAATTCCCAGAGGAATATTTTACGCTTAAAATAATGCGCTTAATTTTAGAAACAGGAAATTTATAAATTTATCCTCTAACTGACTTTAATAACACAAAGGCATAAAATATTGACTTTGTTTTAAAAACAGAAAAAATTTGTAAATTAATCCACTAATCGACTTTTATTTCAATTTTATGTGAGATCAGCATTCAAAATTTAACTCAGCCAAAACGTTTTTTTTTTTTTTTTTACTTGCTACATCATGAATAAAAATATATTTATTTTGTTTGTGTGTGGGTGGGTTGTAAAAAATTCTTTCATGCTATATGATTCAATCATTTCATAGAATTTGCTTTGTTATGCCTTAACTGTTTGAGAATAAAATTTGTTCTTTTTTACAATATTTTTGTTTTGTTGTTTTCTTTTGATTGCAACGAACAGGAAAGAGATATCTAGATATTTTGCACAGAAATTTGATATTGCAATAGTAAAAATACGACCCGTTGTTCACACTTGCCATTTCCTGTTTAATTTGTATCGCGGCGCCATCTATAACTTTTCTTTTGCCAGCACTGTTCAAATAGAGTAGACGTATGTCTTAACTCTTTTTGTGTGTATGTGTGTGACGTGTTTAAAATTATTTTAATGCTTTTGATAATAATAAAGAAAGAATATTATGTCGGAAATGTATTTCATTCTTTTGTACTACTGATAATGAATTTTAACTTGAGTGCTGCCATAACGTTACTTTTAATTCTAACGTCAACCAAACAACTATCTTGTAAATGGCATTAAGGTAATGAATTAATTTCAGCAATTTATTTAGTAATTTAATGCTTTCATTACCATTTATTGCACTGATACTTTGTGCAAATCTGATTGCTGAAAATCCTAATCATTGGAATACATTTAAGCATCCGTCCTTTTACTCTGGATTAGATATTTCATCACATGTTTCTGTATGAAATTCTGGACGGCCTCCTTAAAGCCTTTATATATCCGAAACATTTCATCCCTACTCAGTGTAATTAAGATAGCACCCGTAGCTTAAATTAAGGTCGGGAGAAACCGGGAGAACAAATTGAATTAATTGCGCGCTCCAAGCTGTGCCTATTCTCCGTATTACAGTATCATAATTATAGGCTTATTTCCTAATGTGTAAATGAGTTGAAATTGTTGTAGAGAGTTTTAGTTATATAATAATAAGCAGAAAGATAGACAATGATAAGTTTCTAAGTATTTGATTTTTGTTTATACAATGATAAGTTTTAGCTTCTTTAAAAAATTAAAACTGAATACAAAGTACAGTAAAATTAATTTAAATGTTTCTATAATTGAAAATAATTAAATTAATTAAAGGAATTAATCAAATTAATTAAAGAGATTAATTAATTAAAAAGCAGAAAGACAATAATAAGTTCTTTTAAGTTTTTGATTTTAGTTTATAGAATGAAAAGTTATGGTTTCATTAAGAAGTTAAAATTTAGTAAAAGTAAAGTGGAATTAAATTAAACGTTTCCACTATAGAAATAATAAAGAAATTAATTAAAGAAGTTTCCCATAGAATTTCCCAATGATATTTTAACTTTTACTTTCAATTGACGTTAATATGAATCTTAGTTTTTCCTTTTCTTCACAGTTTTCATTGTTCTTATACTTCTTTCATGGGACCTGAACTTTGTGGAATACGATCCTTTTATAAATCCACAGTAACATTTGTAATTTTACTGCCCATTTTTCCATTCTGTATATTATGAAACAGAATTATGAGTAAGAGTTATTGCTATTAAATAATTTATTCATATGTATTACAACTATTGTAGATATATGTACGTTATGCATGAGTTTGCAAAATATATAAAAGATTTTGAAATAAAAATTAATTAATAGAAAAGACATGCATATCAAGGCAATGTTCAGCAAGCATTTTCTTTACGTCTGAATTAATATAAATAATTTCGTCAGTTTTTCTTAGTAGTTCCTGTGTGTAAACACTTAACGATGTGACTGTATGGCTGGAATGCCATATTAGCACGCACGCACGCCACACACACACACACACACACACACACACACACACACACACACACACACACACACACACACACACACACACACACACACACACCGCATTCGAGTAGCCTATCGTTTTTCTTTTTCTGCCTTGCTGCTTAAAGTTTGGAATATCTTTAATTTTGATATTATAAGAAAAAATGTTTTTTTTTGTTTCCTTATACGGTAAAACGTTTTGAATGATTTTATTTTTGTTTAATTTTGCTGTATTGCTGATTGCATTACGCATTTTAAAAATGAGTTTGGATCCTCAGATCCCCTCGAGTGCGTTTTCCAGATTTTTTTTTTTTAAATTTTAAATTTTTTATTTACTCTCTCCACTGCTCCGTTGCTTAACAGTGAAAAAATAGTACAACACTAAAGAATACATTTTTTGAATTTCAGACCGTACCTTTTTCAAGTTTTGGAAAGCTCATAATTTTAACCGAAAATATTTCTTGCCAATTTTATAAATAACTCCAAGAAACTTTTTCCTGTGTTTTTATTAAGGTATAGTGTACAATTTTCTAATTGGATTTTCTAGCCAATATCTTTTTTCTTCTTTTTCTAATATTTTCTTTTTTGTAATTCTTTTATTTTGCCGCTAGAGCCACTGAAACCTGTTTTCAATAAGTTCATCATAATCATTTTATAGATGCAAGTTAAGTAAGTACACGTTAACTTCCCAGGCTATATGAGACGCAATTTCAAAGGATTGAAAGGACTGTAAAGATCGTCTTATGCATAAGATTATCTAAAGGGTCTTCAGATTTTAGAAATAAAATTAAATCCTACATTTATATTGCTTGGTTAAGCAAGATCTTTTTAAGACAAAAAAAAAAAAAAAAAAAAAAAAAAAAAAGGAGCAAAATGCACGATGAGTTAAATCACTGATCATAATACGAAGATTTCATATTAATATTGATATTAGACTACTGCTATTTTTATTCACTTTTAGTGTTTTCACACATAGATAAATTCGTCAACATAAACTTGAAAAAGAAAGCTATTTTAGATGTTACACGTCAAAGCAGAGGTTGGAATTTCGCATTCAATAGTGACGCAGATAAAAAGGGCAGGGATATGTTTAACTCTACCCTATGTTATAGACGGCACTGGACAGTTATATCATACATTGAGTAAATTTTTGATAGGGCACCAAATAAATCAAAGCATTAACATAAAATAACATATAATGGAAGTCAAAATAATATCGTATACGAAATATGCCTCATTTCTTTAATAAAATTCTTAGGGAATAGTCTAACTAAGAAGAGGAAATAAGTCTTTATAATTTATGTAGAAGAAATAAGGAGATTGTGAGTGAGTGTGTATATATGTTTCAATTATTTTACACGTAAAATAAAATCAAACGTAAAAACTTTTTTTTTTATTTTAGTATGAGTACCGCAATCCTCTAAATTTCTCGAGCGCGCCACTAAGACCACTAAATTTTCCAAAGTGATGGATATCACGTTTCCGAATACCAAATACATACATACATTATATATATATATATATATATATATATATATATATATTAATGTTTTGTTTGTGCAAACTTCTAATATTTTTGATATGCTTGAAACATTTTCCAAGGTCCTAAATTATTCTTTCATCTACTTAAATTGATAAATCAAAACTTAAAAATAATTTGAAATTTCATCAGAGCTACAAATTTCTCAAAAATGTCTATGGTGCATAGCGCAAACTTTCTGTTATATAAATTTCGGCCATTTATTTGAAAAATTCAGTTTCGCATTATTTGAGAAAAACTATCTGTCTCATAAAATAGCCCCATCTTTAAAGAACACTTAAAATGCCATTTAATGTCCGACAAAAACTTGATTAAAGCTATTATCTTGAATTCCCTCGAAATTACCTTAAACAATGAAATTACTTTTGGTCGGTAACTCATAACAAAAACTTATAATCACAGTTAAGATGAATTACTGTTATGTAAGAACGCCAAAGGTATCATATTACTTTTTAAAAGGAAAATAAGAGCATATTCCCCTGGTGCTATTAATAGGGCTTATTAAGGCTCAAATATTTTGCTGGAAAATATGAATGGCTAATTTTGTCAGATAATGGCTTATTAATTCAATTAAGCGAAGATCATTTTCTGAGAGAATTAAAAAAAAAACAACTTATAATCTGTTTAGCAGTGTGGTTTGTCATTGGGCTATTCATTAGTTATTTCCAGCAAAAAAAAAATAATTAGCAATAGACAGATAATCAACAATGAATTTTCTTAGCTGTCTAAAAATACTAAATCGGTTTCGAAAGAAATTAGAAGCAACTAACTGAAATAACAAATGAAGGTTGTACATATTTTTTTTCTCGAAAGATTCGAGGAGTCAGCTTTTATTTAAATAAAAATGTCCATTTTTTTTTTTAAAAATTTGAAGAGTAAGATTTTGTAAAAAGTTACGTAACATTTAATAACTCTAAGCAAATTATATGAATATGTTTTTAAAATAATTTTATATACAATATAATATATGCATATGTAATTAATACAAAATTCTTATATTGTGGAAAGAGAACATATCATGAAGGAAATAATATATTTTTATAATTGTTAACTTTTTATTATTTTTGGTTTAAGGTTAATTTCTACATATGAATTTTTTAATTTAAAACACGAACAGCCTATAGACCGACAGACAGTCAAAGATTTGAAAGATTTTTTTTTTCAAATTTTAATAGTCTATATTTTAGAGGCAGATTTGTGTACCAAATTTTATATATCTAAGTCTTTCCATTTTGTACTTATCGGGTTCATTTGTACTAAGCAATCCTGGTAAGTAGATTTCTTCAGAAGGGATTTCATTCGAAATTTGATGAAAATCTACACATTTGAGGTAAATTCAGTATACAAAATTTATCAATCTCACTCAAACTGTTTTTTGATAATTATTTTCACAGACAGATGGAGGGATATAATACCAAAGATATGTTTTTAAAAGTTAGAGAAGTCAGAAAACGAGAGATTTTTTAAAGCCTCAGGTTAGATTTTTTTTAACAATTACATTTTCTCTTTGCATATTTCATATATGAGGAAGCAAAAATTACTTTTTTCTAAGATTTATATTACAATGCCAAATTTTTAATAAACAATTGTAACTTCTCTATGCCAAATCGTAATAACTTATACCAAATTACAAGTCGCAAACATCCATTTAAATAACATTGTTATGTATATAGATACAACATTAGCTCTCTTAAATCATAATATTGTAAAAAATAAATAAAAATATATGCAAGAAGAATATGGAAGAAGAATAAAAATATATGTTTATTCTGAAACCAAATATTTTAATTTTATTAAATCAAGTCAAAATTGTTCTCGAATTAATGAAATTTATCCGTAATTGCTTGATTATATCCATACAGACTTAAAAATTGCTTGAATTCTTTGTCAGTTTTAAGTCGAGGATTTGTCAGGAGCAAAGGCACAATTACTGCAATTATGATTTTTCGTGTGATAAGTGAAACTAAGACAGTGTTTGAACAGAATATCCCGTGCACTTCATTAAAAAGTAAGTGTTCAATGTTTTCAGATAGACGTGCCTTTTAAAAGCAATTTTTGTATTTTTTCCCCTTTTTTATTTATGTATCGACCAATTCCTTATTATCTCAAATGTTTGGAAGTTTTGTAATCCACCATTTACCATCTGCAGTGAAAGAAAAAAAGAGACACAAATCATTATGTTTGTGAAGTAATTTAAGGAAATGAATTTTTAAAATTAAAGCTCAGATTTGATAAATATTTTCGTAAATCCGATTCGATATATTTTAAGATTCGATTCGGTTTACATTAGAAATAGTGATTGTGGTTATGCCTTAGTGATTAATGAATCTAAAATGCTGTTACATTAAACTTACGATTCTTCTTAATCATATTTATATACCTACTTGTAATAAATTTTGTTACTAATAAACTTCTAATATATCGTTTATATTTCAGTAAGGCCTTTATAAATATGTAATATATTTAAATGTAAACTTGTTTGTATTATTGTGCTAATTACTCTCTCCAGGGTGAGCAACTCAGATATGAGAATTAGGAGATTCCAGCATGGTGGTTGATTCTCGCTACTCTAGTGGACATAATAACGGTGTCGAGTCAAATATCCCCTTCCTCAAAGGCGGAACGTACTCCGGCGACAGGGGTTCTACCGTGTCGATGATGCCATTATCAATGATGAGCTCTCTTTTAAAATAGTGAGATGAAAATTATGATGGAGATGAATATTTACCATTTCATTCCACACCATGACATGTTTTCGCATTTCCGATCGAATTTTATGAACCAACTTTCAATTCACTTATCATAAGATAAATCAAGAATGATTGGCTTTACACATTTGAAGGAAGGGGACCAACATTAGGTCTGAGATATTAGAAGCTTTGATGATTTATTTGTCCATTTATGCTGTATATTTATATATATTTTGCTTATCTTCAGAAAGGGATTCATGTTATATAACAATAAACTATTTTTATAAATATTCCATATATCTAAAATATTGATTTCCGTCCATACATTTCATATTTTACTTTTCGAAATTCGAGTAGTGAGAAATACTTTCAGGAATTATTAGGCAGTCTACAAGACAGACCAATTCTTTTTTTTTCTTCTTCTTTCCTTTTTCTTTTTCAAAATAAAATTTGGTGTAAAATCATATGAAAGTTGTTTGGAACAGTAGCCTTTTCTCCACTTTTAAAAGCTTTTATTTTATTTTTTCATAGTCGCGAAGAAATATTTTATTCTTTAGTTACTTCTTTGTACTTTAGGTTCCATATAAAAGTTTCCAGAGAAAAAATGAGAGCACAAAAGAATAATATTCTCACGTATCGGTACTTTTATGAGATTTCAGGTGGCGAACATTGTTATTGGAGAAATTCTTTATACAGGTCCAAACCTGATACCGTTATAATCCAATTGAAGCCAAGAAAAAATAATCTAAGAATCTCTAAACACCGTTGAATACTTCTCAAATATATATATACATATGTGATAAAATTTTTCAAAAATTTTCTGCCATGATACAATATAAAAGTATTTGAACATTTGAAATAAACATTGAAACAAAAGGCTGCAAGAAATAAACCATATTCTCTTAAAAAGTGATAAATAAAAATTCGAGCACATTTTTTGACTTGATAATCTTTTAAAGCTAAAAAGAAAATTAGTGTGCATATTTTTGATCATAAAAACAATAATAATGAGAAGAAATCATCATTAATTAGTTACATTTCTAATAAAGTAAGATGAAATGATATCTATCTTCTTCAATGAGAAATGTAAGTATCATTATAAGTCTAAATATACTGAATGAAATTTTATTAAAATCATTTCTTCATCAAGAAAAGAAAAAAATAACAAATGTAACGAAAAATGTTAAATTATTTAATATTTGATGTTTCATTATTTGCTAATTTTTGGAAAGCCTTAAATTTAATTAGATCATTATTTTTAGTTCGATTTGTAAACTATGCGCTTAAACAAAGGAAGGAGTGATTCAATTCAGTATAGCATCATATTTTGATTTTAAGAATAACAAAAATAATTATTCATTAAAATTGTAATTCCAAATTACTTTTTCTGTACTATCTCATACCTGATGTTTCTGTGAATAAAGTTAATTTTAATAAGAACATCTTCAAGAATGTGAGGCCCACTTCAACTGAGTTGTAGGCATTCTAATGCTTGGGATTGTTGTAATACCTCAGTATATTCAGTAAAAAAATTGAGATAAAAATCACAATGATTTGAAAATTTTGGCATAACACGAAGAGATTATATGAATCACATAATGCCAACAGAAGAACCTATTTATTTTTAAAACATAATTACAGCCTTTCCTTTACCTTAAAGTTGATAAATAAATATACAACAGTTCTCTGTGTGCTTATCTGAATAAGTTAATTAATTTTTTTTAAACTTTGCACAATTTTTACGTTTTGAATCCATTCAGCATTAGAATATGATTTTTTATTCTCAATTTAGTTTGCATCATTTAGAAATTCAGAATTATTTAATATATTTAAAACTAAATAAAACGGGATGCAATAATGAAAATAAACTGTTCCTCTTTTTGGAACCATTTTCGAAAACTGCTCATAAAATAGTCACTGAAAATAAAGAAGTTAAAAAAAAACCCTAATACATTTGCTAGAATAAAGTCTTCACCCGTCAGAAATACTTTCCATTGGTTTATTGAAAAAAAGATTAAGAGAAAAATTAAATATATTTCTCGTATTCAGAGATAATCTTTTCTTTCAGACGTATGATGTTGGATAATCAATGCTTTTCTCTGAAGTTCCGTGGATCATCGAAAACAACTCTAAGAGCGTTTAGAACAAATAATATGAATCCAAAACTTTCCTGGGAGCTTCTTGAAAGACCGAAATGTTTTCAATGGAAAGCGAAATGTCTTATTGAATTCTTTGGTCCTCTATAGAAAAATAATTTCCTGGTGCTACTTTTTTAGATTTTTAAATCCAAGGGCAATTCAGTTGCACTAGCCTTCTGCTATTTTTATTGATGAACTTTAGAGCTTACCAGAAAAAAACAGGAATAGTGTAACAATGAAAAAAAAATAATAACTAGCATCGTCACCCTGTTATCGAGATATAAAGACTTAAAATCTAGGGACATTTTAAGAAATGTTGCCAAATTTACGACTTTTGGTAGGAAATAGAAGATTCTGTAAACAATAAACATAATATTGATACCTTGAATATTAACGAAGTTACATCGACTTTTCTAGAATTTTCCATGCTTGGCTAAGTAAAATAGTCGCCAAAACTGTATAAAACAAAAGAGATCGAAGTGTTAAGATAAGATCAGAAAATGCAATTTGGTGAGAAATAGAAGGTTCTGCAACCACATTTTTTCTCTATTTGTATTGCCTAAAGCAAATAAATATATGATAAAACTTTAGGATTTTATATCTCGATAGCGATGAGACGCGAACAAATAATTTATGCGTCAAGAAACATGCTTCACTGTACTCTTTCGATTGCTACTTATTTATTTTTTTTTTTTTTTTTTTTTTTTTTACATTAAGTTAGGATTACCTGGTTAGAATAAAGTATTAATAAATCCAACTTTGAGAATTGTTGTATTTATTAAAGATTCATTTCTTACATGGAATTATATATAATCAAGAAAAAACAACCATATTGCCGTTTATGAAACTTGATTAATAATTTTATCCATTTATCAGAAATCCAATGTAACTGTCTATTAAAGAAACAAGCCATATAACCTAAAGAAAACATTAATGATTTTATTATAATTCTTTCGCTCCATTACCGCTTTCTACTGTTGCAATGTACAGTATATATTATGATTTTGTCTTTTCAGCTTCTTTCAAGTAAATATACCACATAAAATAAATTGCAAATATTTGACCCTACCTAAATCTTCAATTTGATTCGTTAAGTTACGATTACAAATTATCTTTCAAAATTAATCTTTTGAAAAATACTGTACCATGTAATTGCTTTTTTAAAAGTTATTTGTACAAAATAAAACCTTCTTGAATAAATTAAGATTTTACTTTGGAGTTTCGGAGTGAAAGATTATTCATTTAAAATTTATATCAAACCATCATTTGCCATATAAATCTGCGATTGGAGCATCCAAAGTCGTATACCCGATTTTACCGAATCTGATATAATACACTTCAGATGGAGCCAAATGACGTGAAAGTTTGAAAGAGACTCAAGTATGGCTTTCGTCATCTGACCACATCAGTCACTGTTGATTGACATTTTTTTCAGATGCATTAATAATTGTTGACTAACGATATGCATTAAAAAATTTTATTCCATAAATAAATTTCAACCTCGAGATTGTAGTGAAAGCTTATAAGCCAGTTAACAGCGACGTTACCCGAGCAATTGCTTTTGTATCATGAGCAAGTTACTGGACTGCGTACCACAAGGTCACATAACAATTAACCACATTGGTGACCTCGGACGATGAACCTTCAACCTTCGTACAGCTGTTGTGGCGCCATCTACCCACAGCAAACCAAAGTCGTCAGACTCATTTGACGCAGCAACCCAAAGTCGTCAGACTCACTTGACGCAGCAAAAGCATCAGCAACCACTCACCCACACACGCTCGCTGCTACTCAATGGGTACAAGGCACATTAGAATCAACAGCTAATACATCACCACTCAACAGCCATATCGTTCGTCTCACCTCCGACTCACTGGAGGGAGAGTCTGTAGTGAAAACTTATAAGCCAGTTAACAGCTACTCTGCACGAGTAATTGCTTTTGTATCATGTTCATGTTACTGGGCTGCGAACCACAAGGTCCCAGATTATATCCTCGCTCATTCCAATCGCCACAAGATCACAAAATAATATACTTAAATGTATACAGTCCGATTTAGAGACTTTACATAGATCGCTGGTTTTCAGCATGTCAAAGAAATAGAATATCATGGGCTAGACAGAAAAAAAGGCTAAAATAGATTAAGAGCTTAATGAGCTATTACGCTATTTTTAAACATATAAGTGTTATATTTATACTTGTCGTAAAAATCATAACAGTTTCATAGTAGATGTAGCAAAATAATTTTATTAGGTTATATAGTGATAAACGTTTTCTGTTTTTTTCCAAATACAAGTACGTAATTGTATCCTTAATGTTTATCTAATAGGTCTCAATTGTACTCGATCTATTAGATCAATAAATCATTACGACCGAGATACGAATTCTTGTTAATGATGTTTAGCGTTGCTGATACGATTTCATTCTCCAGACAGTTATTGATTTTCCCCGAGAATCTCCAAAACGCATTTCAACCTTTCTTGAGAAAGAATTATTCAGTCTTATGCCATAAACAGACTCTTAAAATATTTGTATCTTGCTGAAATGCGAATTAAATTAGAATAAACGCACAACTTGATATTAGATATTAAAAATATAATATCAAAACGTGCGTGTTAAAAACATGAAAAGAATTATAAGTATAATTTTGTTTAAATGTGCCTAGAACTGCGTTGCACCATCTACAAAAGAAGAAAAGAAGAAACAACGCCTAATTAGATCATTGTATATAGTTCTTAAGGATATAAAACATTTAGGACATTATAGTCAAACAATTTAATGGAACTGACTGTTAATAACTAGCAAAAAACATTCCAGAAAAGTAGAATAATGAAGCAATGTATATTCCAGTAGTAAAATCGGTTATTGCAATGCATACCATGAGAGATCACATTATCACGTCTATATGCATCCCAATTGGAGACACACAAACTTAATAAGCAGACGCTAAAGTTAATTTCAAGTGAGACACGAATAAAAGAAATCAAAGACTTTATTAGACGAACTTTCATAACTTAGTTGAAGATGCGACGAATTGTGCTGACTATAGTGGAAATGTTTAATTTAACTTGCATATCATCTTGTTCTGCATGATAAGACTTTTGAAGCACTGCTATAATATTGTGAATACTTACAAGATATCGTCCAAATAAAACATTACCCAACTTATGGTATTTATGTTATTTTCAAAGAAATATAAGCTCCGAAAACAAATTACATCTTCTAATGTATTGAAATTATATTATAGAAAGGAAACAAGCATCATACAAAACTTTTGATTAAAAAATATTAGACGAATAAAATAAATAATTTTAAGCTGGTAAATTAAGAATCACCTTTTAAGAATAATTTAAGCTGGTAAATTTCTGTAGAATCACCTTACAAGAAGAATGAACCTTTATAGTATGTCTGTCTTTGATTTCTACGCTGACAGCAAATCTATTTATATCAGCATTGTCTATTTCACAGAAACACGGTTCTTATTATGTTTTATAGTTGCCAAATCAAGGGGAATTTGCATTTTGTCTGAAAGAAGCAAATGCTTTGGTATCGGGCATTCTCTTTATTTCTTGCGTGCCTTTTTTTTAAATTTATGATGTTCTGGATCATTACGATTCCTTATTTTTAGTTTCTGCACACACAAAAGTAATATTTTGAATTTTCACTTAGGCGTAAATTACGAAGCAGATGAAACTGCATGCTTATCATTTAAAGAATGATATAAATGGAATTCAAGATTTAAAATTATAAACCGACCATCTGAATAATGTCAATATTCTGTTTGAATATGGAAAGTATAGATTAAATAAAGAACGACATGAAAAAAGAATATTTTTTCTTTGAATCAATATGGATAATTATTTGCACATTCATCTGAAAAACAACTATTCCATTTATTAATTAAATATTTTATTTTAAGAAAATCTTTACAGCATGAAAATCAAATGTATCCCACTTAACCAGCTGTCGAATCCGCAGCTCAACAATCATAAGCAGCCTTTCTCTTTCAAGAATGTAATCCAAAATCCCATTGTGCATGTGAAAGATTTGCGAACCACGACAGCTCCCAACTTCAAAGTTTTTCTTTGTTTTTGAGGTTTTCGACCATCATGAGACTAACCATTTTGTCTCCCCACTTCTGTTTTACTTTGATTGAATTTTTGCGTGTTTGCGGGCTCTTTCAAGCTCCTTTTCCAATTTGCCTTCCGTATACTTACTGCTGTGGGCTGAACGGATTTTTTTTTTTTGTTTTTGTGGACAAATCTTTTTTGATCTCACCTAAGTATTGATTTTTTCCCATTCTTTTCCTTTTGTTATTTTGGTTATTCATGTCAAATGGACCAGATAGACAAAAAGAAGCTTTTTAAACGATTTTTTTCTTTTATTTCTTTCTTACCTTTCAAATTAGTTTTGTTTCAATTTCTGTTTAATTAAAAAAAATTAGTGTCAGAGATAAAATAATGTCAGTAACATAAAAGATAGTCAGTTTTGTTCACATGGAGTATTCCTGTGACAAAACTATTTTGTAGCATTAAATATTTCTATTTTAAGACTGTGAAGTTTCCAATGTTTAATCAGCACAAAAAACGAGCACAGATATACGTTTAGTAATATTAAAAAAGAAACTCATATTTATATATTATTGTGGTGAAAAGCGTATAAACCAGATAACAGCTGCGTAACACGGGCAATTGCTTTTGTCATGTGGTCTTGTTATTCGGCTGCGAATCACAAGGTCCCAGGTTCAATGCTCGCTCATTATAATCCGCTACATTATTAATTAGCTTAATATATTATGTATTTTCTTATTTCTGGCAATGGCTCTAAATCTCTCCGCATTTATTTATTTATTGATTGATTGCTAGTATGAAATATTGTTGAGAAAGGAGACGAATTAAAATCTTTGACAATTTTTTTTTTATTTATTCTTCAAACTATACATCCTCTCACAACGATGGAAATACAAAAGAAAAGGCGTTTACATATTTCACAGTATTTTCTGAGAATGCAAATGACAAGTTTATGGTTTTTAGTACTATTAAAGATATTATTCAAATCTCTATTTCAGAGAAAAGGATGAATTGCAGATAGCATAAAAGATCACGGCAGTCATTTATAACTGACTCAAAAAGAAAAACTCTACAAAAAGTTACTTACACCTTTAATTTCGAGAATGAATTTCTGTTAATAAAGGAATCGGAATTTCAATTTGTGATTGGATCAAGATTATAATATAATATACATACAGAAAAAGAGAGTTTTAATTTGCTTTCTTTTAGATTGATAATAACCAGTTGATATGATAAATGCTATGAATAATTTTCATAGGCATGCTTGCTGATTGATCGATTAGTATGAGTTTTATGATACAAGAATCAGAATTGGTAATGCTGCACCAAATATATGATGAGAATATGCATGCTTGCCGTGAGTTTTAAATACTTTAGATCGTTTAAATTTATAGCATCATTGAAACTTTCAATTTCAGAATCTCGGAAAATTCGACGTTTTGCAATCTATCAGTACCACTATAGGAAATAACTTTGCAAGAATGTATGTCTAAAATATGTATGTTATAATTGTAAGATTGTGAGATTTTGAAGTAATAGTATGCTAGTGATAATTGGTTTATGTTTTATATATGATTACATTTATGATTTATATTTACATATTGATGTTTATAAATGTATATATTGATTCAGAATTACATAGATTTATTGTATTAATTTGAACTTATTATTGATCTACATATCAGACAGAAAGCTCTATAATATACTTATGTATAATATATGATATGAGACATATATAATATATGAGACATTTCCTCTTTATCTCGTAAATTTGTCTTATCTTACGAACTCAATAAAAGATTTGTAATTAGAACCATGGATTTACCTTAAAATTACATAAAAATGGCATACATTATATAAAATTACATAAAAATGGCATACATTATATAAAATTACATAAAAATGGCATACATTATATAAAATTACATAAGAATGGCACACAATACGTATGAATACACATTACATAAAAATGGCATTGATCTGAAAAAACAAACCTGTTTAGCAGGGACTCAACTTAAGCGAAAAAAATATATCAAAGAAAATATGCTCATTTAGTTGAAATTCAAATCCGTATAAATTCGCTATTGAAAGATAAAAACTACGGTAAAGATTCTTTTCGTTTAATGAAAACTAGAAGATTCCAAGCACTTCTGCCGATTTTAATATTAAAATAATAAGGAATATAATATATATACTTTCGATCATGACTGCCTTCTTACATTTTTTATTCTGGAGAAATATCATAGTTATATATATTATACATTACGAGCCTTCTTTGGAAACCATCTGGTTCCTGGGAATATTAACAATTTAATTTAAACTTAATGCCTTATCTAAATTTGATGCTCATGATTATCGAAACAAAAGATGAGCTGATGAACAGCAGTGTCCTGTGTCATCGTAAGCTTTTAAAAAATTTAAATCGTTTATGTAATCTTGTTTATTACAAAAATATAATAAGCAAGTAAAATTTCAAATAACTTATAATCTGAATAATAAGTAACAAGTAAAATTTGAAATAACTTAGAAATATCTTAGTTATTTCAAATTGCAAACTGACTTTCGTGTTAATAAAACCCGTAATCGTGGGTTCGCATTCCTGACCATCCTGGAAACTGGGTTCGCATTCCTGACCAACAAACCTGTCTTTTGTGTTCGTCGAAGAGAAACGACAAGTATATAATTCAAGACATGCGCAGTTAAACATTAGATGTTTTGGCAATATTTTTGTCATAAAATATGTGTTAGTATTCAGAAACCAAGCTTAAATAATTATGAAAAAATTATCAGACAAATATTCAAAACCGGAGAAAAATTAAAATGAAATCTACGATCGCAAATTTCAAGTTATCATGTGAGAACATTACTATTTTTAAGTCATTATTTGTCTTAATTAATATAAGTCATTAACCAGTTTAAACCGGTTTGAAACAATCACGAGATTTCTCTCTCGGTCTCTATTTGCTATATTATATATATAAAATTTAATTTTCAATTTTTCTAGTTGGCGAACAGTTTTGTAGCTCGACCGATTTTGAGATGAAATAACAGCTGTGACGCCATAGTTCTACGTAAACCTTTCAAAAACGCATCTGCTATCAAATTAGCAAAAGTAATAATAAAGAAATACTGGTAAAAGCAGATCAACCTTTTGAAAACACATCTGCTTTCAAAGAAGCTTACATAATAATAATGCAATACTAGTAAAAGCAGGTAAAGAAATATATGCGATGAAAATATAATGATGAAAATTGCCATTTATGCTTTATTCATTGCCTACGCGATTTCGAGCTTCAAACCCCCTAACCAAAACAGCATGATGTTCTCACATGATAAAAAGGAATTTCTTTATCTAACATTAAACCAATATAATTAATAATTTCATTTTTTAAGTATATAACCTTCATAGAAGACAATTAAACTAACGTTATGTCTTATCAAAGTGATTTTTTTTTCAAAAACTTTGTAAAAAGTTTGTAAAAAGTCTAATAGTAAAAAGTCAATAAATTGGGCAAGCAGGCTTGTCACCAAAAGCAATTATATCACTAGCAATTTCTAACAATTGATTAATGAATATTGCATATAATCACTGAATAAATAAAGTGATGCATTTAAAATTTCAGAAAATATTAAAATCGGTTTTTTTTAATTCATTATTGGAGATTCGTATTTCTTGTACCTCAGTGTGATAAAGAAATACATGTGTCATATTTATATAGGAACTCATATTTAATATTTTTCCACTCTATAATTTTTGTAAATTGGTGAACAGTGCAAAATTATTATTTTGAACATTAAATCTCAGATTCTTAAATTATGATTGAAGTATGGTATTTATAAAGGAACAAACTGGTATTTTATAAAGATTTTATTTATTTCTTCAACGAGAATCAGTTCAGTGATTTTAATTTAAAGTACCTCAAATTTAAATGCAAAAAAACAAGATTATTTTTCAGCAAATTTGAACCAGCTAAAAGTGCAAGTATAATCCATAAAATCATCAGTACACAGACACCTTAAAAAAATCGCGAGTTTTTGGCACAGCAAGAGATTAATGTGAAATAATCAATCACCCATATATAAATGATTCAATAAAGAAACAGTTAAAAAAAGTTATGAGAGAGAAAATTTTACACGTTTAATAAGCATATGAATTTTCACTTCAAACGCAGGAGAAAAAAGATTATTGTTAAACAATTGTTTTTCAAAAAAGAATTTATATACTAATAGTGCTTAACATAAAAGTCATTACTTTCATCTGCCATTTAAATTATTTTAAAAAATAATTTAAATAAATTCTGTCTTTGTGCAGAACAGTGAATTCCAACAAAGTGATGCAAATGAGGCTTTTGTAATTTACCTTATTTTTAAAATGATTTATTTACCATCATTTTAATAATGAACCTATTATGATTTATTATTATTACCTATAGTGAATTTAAATGAAAGTTAAAAATTAATTATAATTAAAATTAATAAATTTCATAATAAAATTAATAATAAATTTAATATTATTTAATTAATGATGAAAATATCAATTTAACAATAAAACTGAACAAAAAAAAACAAACAAAAAAAAACTGAAGAACAATATTTTTTTCTTTTCTCAAACATCTATTTTTTCCCTTCAGTACTTTTTTTATTGAAATAAATACTTTAGAATGGAACCAAGATATTTTATTATTAGTTGCCGGAAAATATTTCATAGATGAAATATTTAAATTTAACTAATCTGTCTGGTCGTCCCGCAACCTTCTCGCTTAATTCCTGAAAGAAATGCTATCCCCCACCTCACCGTTCATAAAAGATATGGCAAAGGCTCTGAACATCACGAGTGTTCAGATTTTTAGAGACCCGCATATGAGAGATTTATGATTTATAACAAGCTGGAGAAAACCAAATACACACATTCTGGAGATTTTTTTTTCGATCGGATAAAATCAAAACGTGATCCAGAACTAATATTTTAATACCAAGATAATATACCAAATTTCATTCATCTAAGAAGTTATGATTTTGATTTATCATGTTTAGATGCAGGCAAATATGCAGAAACATTTCTCCAACGGTAAACTCTAACTATTTTTATTAAAAATTTGATACAATCTATAGTTTAAATGTTAAATCTGGATACCAAATTTTATCTATTTATCTCTTTCCGTTTTGTAATTATCTTTTTCACTTACACTTGTTCAGACACAAAGACAAATGTCTCTCTGTTCAATAGTCTGTAAATGGATGCTTAAATAGGGTATCTGTCTGTGAATGGATTAAGTTTAAAATTTGATATATGTAAGGTCGTGTTCTCAATCGAAAAAAGACTACTATATTTTAATAGACGAACAGGACTACACGAACATTAAGCAAAAGAACAATGTAACAAAAGATAGGGTTGGTTGTAGTTTAGGCGGACATAAAATGGCTGTTATCCGAGGCTCGCACCTTCCCGCACCAAGCGTCTCCTTTCTACAGTTTGCCTCGCTTCTAGGTCTAGGCTGAACATTACTGCCATCTGCAGGCGTCGAGGAAGGGAGAATACCATAGGGGCTCATACTGCATATATATCTACAAATTCATCGTACAGACCACATACCAAAAATCATTTTTCGGTTCACAGCGTTTTTCAGTTATAATGTTGAGAAGTAAATAGAGCAATAGACAGCCCAAAAGAGAGACATAATTTACAAAGCGTTTTTCGGACATAATCCAAAAAGGTGGAAATGCGTCAAAACTTTGGTCGAAATTTTCGACAGTTACAATACTTTTTCTTTATGTGTTTTGTATACGAGAAAATAAAGAGGATAAAAAACACTATTTTTTATTATTTTCCACGTATCTCTTTACTACTTCTATGCCGACTTGTTTTTTTAAAAACAAGCATAGAAAGTAAAAGGTTTAATAGCATAAAAATTATGCTATTTTTAAAAACTAAAAATCAATTATCCCTACTTGATTATCTTAAGTAAATAGTCTATGAAGAAAATTGAAATCTATGGAAATGATGTTTTACTTTACGAATTGTATAGAATTTTATGTATTATTTTTTTAGTAAAACTTTCTTGAAAGTTATTACACAGTAATTTGTACTCATTTTATATTCAATAATATTCAGTAAGAGGAAATAAAACATTTTATGAATGGAATTTTGAGAGAAAGAAAAATGTTAAGTCTGCTTGAAGAAATTACCTGTTGTCAAAACGGTAAGAACCCAAACAAATCTCTGAGAACATCACAAAGAAACCAAGAAAAGTTTTCAAAACTTCTTCCATTTTCTTCTTCCAGTAAATTAACTAATTTCCTTCGAATCCTTTCCAATTATAAATGTTCTTTCCGCCTAAGGCAATATGTCAAGTCATTACTGCGTCATTTTTTTTTAATGATAGCTGTTTTTTAGAAAACTAACGATTTTTTTAAATTCAAAAGCTTCTCCCTCTTATTTGACATACAGTCTAGATTAGAGTTTTCAGTCGTTAGTTTTCGTTTATAGAAGCACCTGGTATTTTAAGTCATGCGTGCATTCTTCAAGAATGCACATAATTATTTTTGTATTGACATATAGCTCTGGTTTCTCACTTATCTACTACGGAAACAGAATATTTGAAATGCAGGAAGATTAAAAATTTCAATGCGTGACTAAAGTTTGAAAGAATGGAATAATATATTTCTACAAATATTTTTCCATTCCATCTCTAAAACTTATCTACTACTACTAGTAGTAGTCACTAGAATATTACAACAAGAATTCTTTGAAATAGGAGAACAGAAATTTAATTCTTGCTTTATTTTTAGAATTTGAGCCTTTAATTGTAAAACAAAATAAAATTCATCAGAGATATAGGCAATTGTAGGATGAAAAATAAAATTATTCAAATGCAGTCGCGTCAAAGAAGATGATTCTAATTTAAATAATATTTTATAAATTCAAAAATAATGTTCATGATTTTTTTAAAGAATTTATTTTGAATGTTTCCTCCTAACGTGGTGGAAAAATTTTTATGTTTGAATTAATTTTTTTAATATTTTATATATAGATTTCGCTGTAATATAGTTCTTCTTTATACACGGAATTTACTATTTATTGTAATTTTAAAAAATAGTTTTTTAAAGATCTCCTTGCTTTCTAGTCCAAATAAATTAATTTTACTGTTATGCCTTTCTTTTAGTCAATACTTTTTTAACCCGATAAGCTAGAAAGGTGAATTTCAAATATTGTTTTAGCCAGAAATTGAAAAGTTACTTCAAATGTTGAAATAACTCTTCTCTCTAATGAAACTTCTCATAGGGAAATTATTTCCCTATGAGAAGTTTCTCCGATTATTTCTCCAGGCCCATGTAAATAAAACTCAAAATCGCATATCAATTAGGTATATGAAATTTGGAGTAAGGTTTTTAATTGTTTAAGTTACTATAAGATTAATTAAATTTTTCGATTGCTAAATTTTTGACTTAATCCAATAAGAAGTTAACTGTACATTAATTCTTAAATGAACGTGGTCAACAAATTTTCAACAAGATGGAAAGTTGTATTTTAGAAAGATACATTTACTCCCAAAATATTGACCTATGACAAATTTTGGACTAAATCCAAACAAACAATTGAAATAAAATTAGAATAGAACATGGTGACTTCCCATTTAAATGTACGCATATATAAGTGTTGATACCAGATAATATTACATGTTGAATATCTTCACGAATTTATTAAAAAAAAAGCCTTGAACATGAGCTTACACTTTGTACATGTTTCTTAAACTGTTTGCCCATCAGATTCTCCTTTTTCTTTTTAAGACATTTAAATCATCCATTCAGAAGACACCATTGGAAATATGAGATCTCATAATGGAGATTATCACCCATAAAAAGAATATCAGAAAATTATCTAATATGCATAACACGATAAATCAATGATCAGTGATCAGATCAAATGATTTTTCAGATCGTCAATGGCTTTTAAAGATATCCAGTTGACAAAATGTTTATTTGTACACTTCAATTTTGGAATATTATAGCAAAATAAAATAAGGTAACTAAGTTAAAATTGCAGAAATATATTCTAGTGAGGTAAAATAATAATAAAATATCAACAAAAAAACAATCGCATAAACTTTAGTTGATTAATGAATAAAACTTTATAAAAACTATACAAAAAGAGTATTTGTACACTTATTTAGTGACAAATTTTAAGCATAATTATAATTATTTTATAGAAATTTAATAATTTCTATGCATTTCATTGGCTTTTACAATTGCTTCAAGACGTATTGGCATTGATTCTATTAATTTTTTGGTGGTTTCTTGATCTATTTCTTCCCAAGCTTCCATGAGTGCTTCTTTCAAACTATTTTTACTTGTAATATTTTTTTTCGGACTTGAGCATCCAATAGCATCCACAAATTTTCAATTGGATTTATATCCGGGGATTGTGGTGGAGTTTCAAGGCGTCTTGGCGCATTATAAAGCAACCATGTTTTAGTAACTATCGCAGTGTGTTTTGGATCGTTATCTTGTTGGAATAAGAAAGTGTCACCGATACCCAATTTTCTAGCACTGTCTAATAAGTTATGCCGCAACACATCAATGTAACCTAAAGCTGTCATTTGTGTGTCAATAAAGTGTAATTTTCCAACACCGCAATGAGCTACACAGCCCCAAACCATCACATTTCCACCACCATGTTTCAGGATCTGAAGTACATTTTTACTATCAAGGGTTGTTTTATTTTTTCGCCAGATTTTTCGGATACTAGGGGGTAAAAAAATTTCAAACTTACTCTCATCTGAAAAAATAACCTTTTTCCAGAAGTCCATCGGGTTGTCTTTGTATTTCATAGCAAATTCCGGACGCTTCTTTCTATTTACTTCAGAGATCATTGGTTTTTTTCTCGGAGTTCTGCCTTTTAAACCAGCACTATGTAACATATTTCTTATTGTTTGAGCGGTCATTCTAATGTTAGAAGATGCGAGAAGGTCATCTGCAATTTTCTGAGCAGAAATTTGTGGTTTTCTAATAGCTGCTTTAACAATATTTCGTTTATTTCTTGAAGTTAATTTACTCGGGCCGCCTGTCCTGCGTTCATTTTCAATGCGTCCAGTATTTTTATATTTTCTTACGATGTAACCAATAGTTGTAAAGGGTAACTTAACCATCTTTTGAATTTCGCGATAAGAATTTCCACTTTTATTAAGATTAACAATATGAGTTCTCGTGTCTGAAGAGACTTCTTTTGATTTTGTGACCATTTCTCAACTTTTCTCTGCGAGTGACCTTCACTGTTAAAAAAGATAACTTTCAATGTTTAAAAAATACAAACTATCCAAAAAATTAACTATAATGTGAAAAATGACATGAAATGATAGTAATACTTACCAGAGATATAGGTGTACAAATATACTTTTTGCAAGAAATTTTTCAAGTTTGTAAGATTTAGATTTTATTTTCAATTATTTCAAAATATTTTTTTCGTTTACTTAGAAATAAACAACAAACTCACGCTCACACGTCGCAATGAATAAAATAGCTGCTTATATGTTTCTAAAACTTTAAAAAAAAGTGGTGTACAAATAATCATTTTGCTTACTGTCTATGACAGCCAGTTTTAGCAATTTCTATAATAATTTCGGTCCTTACCCAGCAGTTTAGTATACACTACTTTTTGGATAACAAAATAGTTATCAAATAAAACTTATTGCAACTTTTCGTACTATTTAACATTTGTTTGTGATGTAAAAAGCTACATTGCTATTATTGTTGTTTTAACACATTGCTACGGATTTCCTGTTTACATTATTTGTCTTTTAATGCCTGTCATCAATCATCGGAGTCTATTAACGGTGTCTAATATCAATCATCGGAGTCTATTAACGAAGTCTAATATCAATCATCGGAGTCTATTATTGATGTCTTTTATCAATCATAGGATACAAGAATCACGAAGAAAACCAAAATGCAATTTTTGTAGCAATTGCATAAGAAAAGGGACTGATATTGTGATATTAGTGATTGAATGTAATCGGCTAATGATCTTTATAATCACAGAAGGAGAAAATAATTCTTTTAATCTTATATCAACGAATAATACTCTTTACTGAAGTTGACTAGTAGTATGATCTTTAGGTGGTACTTTGCATTCTAGATCTTCCAAATTCCACTTTGCAATTTTTTGAATTAATAAGCGTGACTTATATCTAAAGTGGTCTTCGTAGAAATAGCGTTTAATACAATTCTTATGCTCTGTAGAAAAATTCGTATTATTTGATTATAACAATACTTCACTCTTTAAGATTTGTTATATATCTCTTTTTATATTTTTGCAAATTTGCGCAACATTTTAGTAATATACTTTTTAATAACATACTTCCAGCAATATTTTTAAAAGGATTTTTTTTATCGGAAGGTGGTATTACTTTTTTCATAAGATATAAAAATAATTCAGGAGAAAGTTAATAAAAGAATGTCTTAATCCCAACTGTAATTAACATTTTAAATTATTTAATGTATTTTTAAATTTATTTAATTCGAAACAGTTTTAAAATTTTAAATGATTTTAATATTCAACATTTATTGAGGAAGTTAAATTTTATTACAAAAAAAAACATGCACAATTACGTATTACTACATATTATAATGATAATTTTTATTATTAAAGTGGGAAGAAATTAATCTGAATGTTAACATTATACTTAATCGTAATGATACGTTCTCAATAAAATTAAACAATGAAGCAAAATTTACATTGATGAACACAAATATAACATTTTATCATCCAGGCGATTGTCATCACAATTAATTTTAAACTATTTCATAAAAGATTCAACAATGAATAGATGGTGGCAATGAATAGAATAAGCTTCTTAGCAATATAATTCAGTCCTTTAAGCTTATATTTTTTGATACAAACATAAGTATATCAAGATTTTATTATTAAATATGACTAATAGGACCAATCCGTCATTCCTTCATGCGTATTCAGTTTAGTTTAGTTATATTAACGTCCCTCTTGAAGCAACACTAGGGCTATTTTGGGTCGGACCTCGTCATTTTGAACCGCGGTCAGATGACGAGGACGACACCTGAGCTGGCACCCTCCTCTCCACACCACACCAGCGGGAGGACGTTTGGTCAGGACGGATTAAACGTGCAACAGACCCCCTTACACGACGGTTCTTCGGTGGAATCGGGTCTCGAACCTGAAACCCTCCGGTCCCAAAGCCGGGATCTTACCACCAGGCCACCGCGGCCCTTGAGGTGTATTCAACAAAAACAAGTTCAAAACAAGTACAACAACAAATTCAAATTGATTAAAAAAATTACAGATAAGTATTTACCTCATTTAAGCCTTTAATATGACTAGAAAAAAATGGCCCTTTATGTTAAAATATTTTTAGGCTTGAAATTAGAATAAGAAAAGGGATTCATTTAGCATATTAGATAAATTTAATTTGATTAATTAATTAATTTCGTTCATTAATAATTAAATATCAAATCAAGGCACATCGTTTTTTTGTAAAATAAAGAACTATAGCCTCTAAGTTTCTGTCTTTCTAAAAAATTGTCAGAACTTATACCAACCTACATAAATTCATACAAAGATTGATAAATTTGATGGGAAGCATACTTCCCACGGCCCTAGAAAGGGTTAATGCAGTTTTCTCAACTGATGTATGAGCTTAACTCTAATAACTTGGAAATTAACGATTAGAGAGAAGATCCTATAAAAAAGGAACATTTGTTCTCTTGTGAATGCTTTTACCAGAGGATCATGCACATCTAAACACAGTGATACAGACTACTTTCATTCATCCATTATACATTATGATGAATATTCTTATTATTTTCATATTACTTCATTTAAAAAAAATCTCGAATTCTGGATTTGTTGATGCAAATACATGTTTAAGGATATGGATACTATTACATGTTTAATCAAATTTATGGAGTTTAGAAATCAATATACTGCAGTCAAATAGTGACTGTGATAACGGAAATTCGAAATAATTCTCTGAAAATTAGAATTATTGCAATTCAAATCTTATGCTTTTAAAACAAATTATTTTTTATTAGGTATGTTAGTTAAGAATCATGTTACCTGTCCTTAAAATCAGAAATAGAATTGTGCATTTTAGCAAAATTGAGATGAGATTGATCAGGAAATACTTCTACAGTTTTTCTTTCATTTCAATTTATTCAGGTATTTGGAAGAGATAAGGCAAGGATAAGATTATATGAAATTATGAAATCAATCATCAGGACAAAAAAAAATTAAATCTTGGCTATCTTTTCGTAGCAAAAAATTAAATTATAAAGTAAAAGATTCTTTTTTTTTATGTACGTACTATCGGAAATACTTTTGCAGTTGTCTATATGATTTATACTTCGAAAAAAGAAATTTGATTTAACAAGTGTTGTAAATTGTAACTACTTGAATCGATATACGTGGCATAAAAAATATCGATAAACCTAGTCAAATCGCATTCCTCCATGAATAACTTAGGAACAAATATTCCTTTTCTTTTTTAATGCCCCATTTTAGAAGTAGCTTAATTACATAATCAATGTTTAGTACATTCCAATATAAATAGATTAAGATACTATATAAAAAAATTTAATTGACTAAATACAGTAATCTATTTATTGCTACATGAAGTAAAAACTTTTTTAAGTTTCATAATATTTTTTAGGCTTTAAAAGTTATAAAGCCATTCTTTGTTCCGTATCACGAACTCTGCCTTTTTTTGTTTCGATTAAGGATAGTGAATTATTTAAAACTCATACAGTATTCAAAATCTTCGGACATAAAGAGAAAAAACATCTACGCTAAATTTAGAGCTCAACTTTATTTCTTAATATAACAAAATTAGAAAAAAAAAGAAACAGAAAAGAAATTATTCCATAAAATTCTATGGACCTACGAATCACCAGGATTCACGTGTTCTTACTTCTTGTAAGATATTAAAGTGCTAAAAGAAAAAGGGTTTCAAATACGTGCTGGCTCAGATTTGTGATTCGTTCTTCATCACTTCTTCAATATTCTCATATTTTTCATTTCTTCATCATTACATCATAAATTGATGAGTATTTTTTAATTCAGAAGATTTAGTCTTTAAATATGAAGTCATTTTACGTTTAATACGTTGAAGTTATTTTATGTTACGTTAAATAATAAAAAACTGAAAATTTTGAATTAAAATTCAAATTAGGATAAAGCTTTACTTTCAAAATATGCAAATATTTTGAATTTGAATACTTATATTTCATGCAAAAAAATGCTATAAATAACAATTCTTGTGGCTAATATCAGCACATATTACAAAAAAAAAATATACAGTGTACTTAAAATGAAATCAGATTGATGTTTCTTGAGAAAAAAAGCAAGTAAATTATTTTTAGAGAAATTTCTGATAAGTTAGTTTAATTGGAAAGTAAAAAATATCTCAGATATAAAGCTAATGGGAGATTTTATGAAGCAGTCAATTTTAATTCCTAAATTACATTAATAAAAGAGAAATTCCTAAATTGTCAATAATAAAAGAAAATGCTGAATATATATCACCGAATTAAGTTGTTTTGCTTTGCAAATTTCTTCTATTCTCTACAGTAAATAGGTTCTTTTTTTAATTTTGCTTTTTCAAAAATAATCATAAGTATTCGTATTTTAATTCATGTCATCAGCTGACGTTAACATTAGATATTAATATAAATATTATACAATTCATATATTAATATCATACAACATCATAAGTTTAAATATAAGATTATGTAATGATTTAAAAAGGAAGAAAATATAAAATTTATTAGAAAGTCAATTTTTTCATAAATCAAACTTAATTGTTTTTTTGTTGTTTTTTTTCATTTCTAATGCAACTGTTCATAAATGTTAAAATGTAAATAATGAAGGATATATGAAAGTTAAATATGCATCATTTTATAAATCTTTCACAAAGAATATTTATTCCCAGGTTTGCTAATATTACAAAAAGTATAAGACAATCCTTGAAATTATTATAATAATTAGTGCATAGCGTTTCTTATGATTATAAAGAAACATTTCTTCTTCTGCTCATTTGTGTAAAAAATGTTTATACGAATGTTCCTGTATTTTTCTTCTTATTTGAAATAATAAATTTTTAGTTTCTTAATTATTATTAATTATTTAATAAAAACTATAAAGAATCAAGGTATTGTAGCTGAAAAATCTCCCAATATGTCCCTGGTTTGCACGGTGAAGAGCCCAATATTCTCAGTTAGGAATAAAGATGCTTTATTCTACGTGAAAATGCAAACGTACAGACACCGAAACACTGACACTGTCATTGCGTACACAAAACAACACATGCAGTAGAAACAGAGATCAGGTAGTAGGTCAGTACTTAACAAGCATAACAATACAAATGTCTCAAAGTGAACTCTCAGGAGAGAGACTTCGCTCAACTACTCACATCTCTCGATACATCTACTTCTCTTATTGATTCAATACCGCTGCATCTCTTTATAAAAATTCTAAGGCTGAGATTTTACAACCTCGTTGGCAGGGTTTCGAATTTTCTAGAAGAATATCATATCTTTAACTACTATTCGATAAATCACAAATTTCCCATAATTTTCAGAAACTCTCGATTTTGTCGTGAAAGGGGCGAAATCTATTGCTAAATGGTACCAAGACTTTTCCTAAGGCCTGAGTATTGTACTAAATATTCTCAGCATCCAATAAAGCTATCTATAAAATTATCGTTCCTACACTGGGAAGCACTATTACTAACTCGTAAAAACTTTTTGCCAATTTTTTTTCTATATTCCAAGCAGTTTTAGTTTTTTTAGTTACGACTGTTTAAAAAATTGTTTTGTTCAGAAGTTTAATTGAAGTAAATGACTTGTAAATACCAAAAATCGAGAAACCTACTTTAAATATAAAATTGGTAAATATAGAAATATTTAGCTACCTCTAACAACGATTTCTTTTGGTTCATCAAAGAACCTTTTTTTGTTTTTCTAAATCTTCATAAATATATTTTCCACTTTTAACTTCTTTAAAATCTTAACCATAACTTAAAATCTACAACTTCAAAAAAAACTATTTTATGAAAGTAGCTTTTGAAGAAATCCCTTTTAGTATAAATTAGTTTTATGCATTATAAGAAAAAATTACTACAGCTGAGGGAATTCTCAACAACTTTATCTTAGCAGTAAATTCGTAATTTGGACATACCTGGCAGTGTATTTGCATTCCTACTGAATAAGGTAATATTACCTTTGGGTAAACTTAAACATAGTAGCGTTATCATCTTTTAAAAGATGAAAGCAACATAAATAAAAGATATTTTTATTCCAAAATAAGAAAATAATTCTTTTAATAAGATTTTTAACATTTCTAGACATAAGCGTTGCAGTTTGATTAAATTTAGAAAATCAAGTAACTTTTAAAGCAATTTAAAATTTAAAAAAATGACTGCACATTGCGTTATTCAATAAATTCATAATTTTTAGCTTAAGTAAATGAACTTCATTTTTAGCATTTTTTAGCATCCTAAGAAAATAAAGAATTTTTTAGTAAAAAATAAATATTAAAAAGGGATATTTAAAGGAACAGTTCTAGGAAAAGATTCCAAGCTTTCTGTTCTCAAAATCTAAATATTCGTTATCTAATTCAATTATTTTGCAATTTATTGAACGCTTTTCTATTCTTATGTGGATTTTAACATTCGGATGGTTGAAATGAAATTGATGATGATGATGTCGTGTCCGCGTTACCACGGAAAGGGGGTGCAGTAGCTTCTGAGGGTAAAGACCCCTGAGTACCCGAGGGCAGATGTCTTACTTCTAGCTCATGAAACTCACACACATTCGCTTGCACAACCCCTTTTTACAGGGGGGCGCATTCACACACCTCACAGATAACCCACAGATGAAGAACAACCATGCCCGAACCGAGATTCGAACCCAGGACGCCCAGATCACGAGGAAGACGTGCTACCCCTATGCCAGGACGCCGACTTGAAATGAAATTCGATCAAGCAATTCATATTTTAAATGTTTATTAAATTCTTAATTTTCACACTGTGCTCACTGGTTCTTTTTATTCAGATTTCAGTAGGAACAATATAGCAACTAAATTGTGATTCTAGATTAAGGAGGCTAAATTATATACAAACAATGTAATAAAATTCATCGTATCTAAATGTCCTTTAACCTGTTACTGTATCTTTTGATCGGCAATCGTCACGTCAATAGTATTAGTGAATATATTTTGTGAGTTACTAAATTTTCTTTCTTGAATGTTGGAGAAAATGCGTCTTATAATAACTTATGAAAAACCCTTAATCGATTATACGTTGAAAATAACGAGAATAAAATGAACTTATCGAAAGAAATCTGATTTTGGTGAAAAATAAAAATAAATTATATTATGTTATCAATCAATCTGTATTTTTCTTTCTTCTACAAGTTATGAAAAAGAGGCTTATATTCATGCTGACATCAAATAAAATGACAATGATTTTCTTAAAATATGGATATATAAAGCAGAATGTTCACTTCGAAGATCTAAATAACTCGTTTTTGAATGAAAGAAGTAATTAAATATTTTAGATTTATGAAAGCAAATCAATTAGATCAATATTTAGATGGCAGTTTATAATAAATTACAAAAAATAATTAAATTATGTCTAAAGCACATGTATACTATTGTAAAGATTTGGCTTATTTTCTTGCAAATAGAATAGCAGATGATTCATCAATGATGGTCGAGAGAGAATTTATTATGTCAAAAGCATTATTAATTTTTAAATATAACAGATCGGATTAAGTTACATATTCTATTTTCCAGCATCTTCGGCTTTCGCTTTAGATTTCATCTTCAATTTCAAAAATTAATTGACATTTTGAAATTATTAATAAGTTTTTTTTCTTATCAAATATGCTGCCATTTTCGTAGAGAACTAGGAGTTTCAAATTTTTGCAGATATCATCCAATACTTGAGCATAAAAAATTCACCAACGGACTGCTGATAAATTCGCATCTCGAAATTGCATAAAATTTTAAACTCAAGTATCTATTCCATAAAATTTACAAGGTCTAGCAGAGATTTAAATTCTCATTTCCTAGAATCTGTAGAAGTGCGTAATGAAAAAAGGTTTTGAATAAGAGCAAGCTCAAATTTCCAATTTTATTCCACATCAATTTTGTTTTTATCCGCCATCTGATTCACTCGTAATGTATTAAAATTCGTAATTTAAGAATATTTTTGAGAAAATTTTCCATTTAAAAAAATTATCTGATCACAAGTGTTCTAAGCGAAATAGAATCAAGATAGATAAAAGAAATTAATTCAAATTTAAATTACTTCAGAAATCAAATTATCGGTACGTATGAAAACTTTAAAGTATGTAATATCAATTTATGAATCAGTTTCAAAATTAAAATTGTTTCAATCAAAAATAATTCATAATTGGAAAATACTGTATAAATTATTGAAAATTATATGTTTCAATATAGAGATAAAATAAGACTTATCAAAAGTAAAGCACTAAAGGAATATAATTTTAAGAATATAAATTTAATATAATTCTCAGTTGAAATGTCAAATAAATCAAGATTTTAAGTGTATAAAATGCCTCTTTTTTAACTTTCAAACTAAAAGATGATTAAAAGGACAGTCGAAATTCGTTACGTATTTATTGTGTATTGAAAATATCACTAAAAACCTTTTAGAAATAAAATTATGTACTAAAACAATATAACTTATTTTTAAAAATTATTTTCTATTTTATTGTTTCCAATTTTTAATTAAGTACTATAAATATAATAGAATCTCGAAGTAATATTTTACCATACTTTTTTAGCAGAACCGTTATGTCTTTTTAATTTTACAATCATAATCAATTTAATTTCCTTTATCAAAATTTTTCTAGCCTTTCATGCTCTTCCATTGGCAATTATCTGGCAAAATAAGTGCTTCAAAAACTGTGTTATTATATCAAAGATTACCTAAAAGAAAATTGTTTCAATCAAAACTCTCAAATTATTTGTGCTAGAAACTAAACACTCTTTTAAAGAATATTTTATGTATTTTACAACAAATCCTCACATTTTCATATTAACTAATTTTACTTCCGATTTGCTCAAAGGAAAAAAAAAGATTACAGAAAAGGATAAATGTAATTGACAATTTATTTTAAATGCCAAAAATAGTTAAGATCTTTGCAAATTTCTTTTTCCTCATATATTTTTTTGAATAATTCGAAGTAATTATTCCAAACAATAAAAGTCTTTTGTCTGGAAAATATAAGGAATACTTCATCGATCTATGGCGTCGATAAATGAATTATTCTTAAATCTTGGTGATTTGTGTCTCCATTAATTTTTTGTGTTGCTGTTCTATCTGTGTTGTAAAAAGTAACTAATTTGCTAATAGAATGAAATTATAAATTTTTTTAAATAAATGATTAATTGATGCATTTATGAAAGAAATGATGAATTCATTATAAAATGAATAATTAGTATGTTAATAAGATGTAACTTTTATACTTTTTTTTTGCTAATTTTCATTCACATCGGCGGTTTATATTTTTTAAAAGAGACTCTTTTTTGGTACAAGTAATTAATCATCGCCAATTTTCTATTATTTGGAGGGATTAAAACCTTCATTTGCAAATTGTTTCAATAGAGCCACTTCTCAGCAGTCAAATATTACTCAAAATACTTAATTATTCTACAGAAATTATGTGGAAGAAATATTTTTTATGCTATATATTCATTTCAGTTTGATCCCGTTGCACAAAATTACACCTGGCTGTACAAAACAATTAAATCTTTTGTAAAAGTGGAGATTGAATTTTACTTATGCTCGTATCAATTTAACAGTATTTTAAAATTTATTATCTTACTTTGTATAAATGTTTGATAAAGTTTTCTAAGTTAAACTACTTAAATGTGAAATCGATTTAAATACCCTGATTTTAAATAGATTTGCCATAAAAATAATAAAAAAAAGCGTACACATTTTAATAAGTTAATTAAAAAATTATGAATTATTGAATGATAAAATCTAAAAGAGCAAATACATCATATAAGCATATAAGTAAAGAATATACAGAAAAAAAAACTTAACAATGATTCATATTGCTTCATTAAAATGAATACAGAGGGTAGTCTTCAACTATAATTCGGATTGTTCTATATAATTGCTCATTCTTTCTAAACTTAATATGAATTCTTCAAAACATTTTTTCCAAAAACGAACAGAATTTCTATTCTTATATATAGAACCATTTTAAATAGAAAAAACATTCGGCATAGGTTGAAAAAATGCAAAATTATTTATCATGAATATATCAAAATTATTTATCAATGATATATCATTTATCATGAATATATCAAAATTATTTATCAATGATATATCATTTATCATGAATATATCAAAATTATTTATCAATGATATATCCTTTATTATGAATATATCAAAATTATTTATCAATGACATATCATTTATCATGAATATATCATTATATATCATTTTTACGTTTTAATTTTATAGCTATTAATGTTACATTAACTTTCTCATTACTGATATCACTTGAGATTAGGTATCTCAACATATTGGATTGCAACCCCTAATATTTCTATTTCAAATAGAGAAACATTTTCTTGCACCCCCCCCCCCTTCAAAAAAAAAACCCCGCTGTGGCAACTCTTGTTCTTAAGGGGTTAATATAAAACAAAGATCCCGGTTTAACTAATGGTTACTTAGTAAATATATTCTCTGATATTATTTGAAAGTTCTCAGTAAACTTCTCTGTTCTCCAAACTCATTTCAATGAACGTATCTAATGAACAATTATTTAATCAATCATAAAGAATGGGAAACAAAATCTGCAATGACATCCATGCAGGTCGAGTACACGTCGTAGATTCGTTGAACGGGCTTTGAGGTCTTTCCAGTATTTTTAAATTACCCTCGTTGGTTACAATACTTATTTCACCCATTGCATACATAAAAATCACTTTTGTGTATATTATCTCTTCCAATTCTCTTTATTATCTCTGACTTCTTATTTGCTTTTATTTCATAAAAATAGATAATGTGATAGGGATGTTTTTTTTTCTAATAAAAATCATAATTTCGAAATTGATAAACTAAGCTCTCTTGAATTGTAGGCTATCTTCAATCGAATCAGTCAGTATGCATAAATTTGCTTTTATAAAAATTTTATGAAATGGCAGTAATATTATGCAACACACACAATATACAATGTTTATTAACATAATATAAAATATTCATTTATAATATAAATGAAAATTAGTATTACTTAATTGAATTAATTTGAAGATCAATATCTGGATCACAAAACTTTATCAGTTTGGAGACTACTGTCGTTAAAATATCCTGTTTACCATATTTAAAACTTTTCGAGTTCATGTAATAAGACTATTTCGTGAATAAAGGATACGAATTTCTTTTCATTTTTACTTTTGCAGAATACAAAGATAAAATATTAAGATCGTCACAAAAATTCGAACTCAAAATTTTGAGGAATCACCACTTTAAGGAAAAATCTGTTTTTCGCAATATGCTTCTCCGAAAAAACTAACTCAAAAATGCTTTGACTAAGACTGATGAAATTTGGTATACAGTATCTACACCAAACTTGTAGTTTATTATAAAATATTGTACGAAATCCATTCAAATACAGTCAGTCTGTTTAACTGTCCGAGTACAATTGTACACAGTAACTACAA
Source organism: Argiope bruennichi (assembly GCF_947563725.1). Classification (NCBI taxonomy): domain Eukaryota; kingdom Metazoa; phylum Arthropoda; class Arachnida; order Araneae; family Araneidae; genus Argiope; species Argiope bruennichi. The sequence continues at coordinate 123,103,585 of NC_079153.1, forward strand.
ACCAAAGACCAGATGGATAAAATATTATACATAGATTTAACATTTGAAGAATTGATGTGCTCTAGGTTTAAATCCAAATCCGGCGTGGGTGTAAACTTTTGTCAGTCTGCATTTTCACAAGCAAAAGTGATAGTTCAAAAATACATTGACGTAAATTTATAAAATTCAGTAGCTACATTTGTAGTTCGGTTTGGATTGAGGGCCACGGTGACCTGGTGGTAAGGTCACGACTTCAGAACCGGAGGGTTCCAGGTTCGAGACCCAATTCCACCGAAGAACCGTCGTGTAAGCGGCTCTGGGGCACGTTAAATCCGTCGGAGCCAAATGACCTCCCGCTGGTGTGGAAGTTTACAGAGGGGGTTCCAGCGCAGGTGTGATCCACGTCATCTGACAGAGGCTCAAAATGACGAGGTCCGTCTCAAAATACCCCTAGTGTTGCTTTAAAACGGGACGTTAATAAAACTAAACTGGCCAATAAACTTTTAATATCGTAAAAAAGCATCCAAAATACGGATCAGGTTTCCTGGCATTTATATATTAACCCCATTCCAGCAATTAATCGCTCTCTAATAGGCTCTTCCAAATCGATTGCCCGTCATTTTCGGGCATCTACTTCCGCTGGGTTTTAAGCGTACATAATAACGTCCTTTTCATACGTTTCAAATTTACATCTATTTTGCATTTATTCGTTCCATTAGAGTCGTGATTATTACTAAAACGTTACGTGTTACTATTTTTACTGTTACGTGATTATTACTAACAATTTTAATGAAAAAAATACTTTAAATATACAGTAAAGAAGACAAAATTTCAATTATCTGTTCCCTTCCCCTTTAAAAATATGAAAATATCCTTCCTGAATCAACAATTTTCCGTTTCTGTTAAGGAGTCACATTTTCATCATCGTAGAGTAGACAACATCTTTTACTTCCCTGCCAATTTCAAGTAAAATAAGTGGAAATTTGTATATGTGTACTATTTATTGGTGACTGTCGTAAAAGTTAAAAGAAAAGCATCTATCGTCCATTGAGAATGACTAGTATGCAAGGCAAACATGCTAAATAACTTATTCGCAAAAACCAAAGTTAAACGATTAATTATGTGTGCTGATGCAAGAAAAGAGCAGGAAATGTTAGGTAGCATCATACGAAAGTATAAAACATCACAAAATTCGTATTCATATAAAAATGGTAGAATTTTTGAAAAATATAGCATCATGTGTGCCCGCGGCATAAATCTCCCCCGATAATATTTTGCTACATTTGACACAAATCGTGACTGAAATGTGTACTTTTATTTTACTTCCTCTTTTGCAATAAAATTCTTTCTTATTCGTTTATTCTCAGACGGAATTCCCTTTTTTGTTTGTAGACTTAAATACTGCCATAGATTACTTTGGATTTTAGTAAAAAAAAAATATAAACTTTTTGAAAATTATTAATTATATCAATATGAGTCCATTGACCTTTAATTCAAACGTTAGAAAAATTTTAAATAAAAGTATTTTAAGCAAATATAACAAGATACTTCAAAAGTATTTTTTTTTCGTTAGGATTTTTATTGCATTTGTCATCATCTTATTCAATGGTCTGAAAATAAAGTCAAGAGAGTTTCAGACTGAATTCATATAAAAAAAAATACGGCAGTAAAAATAAAAGTAGAAGCGATTAAATGTTCTTCTGCTATTGATTTAGATTTCGAAGGAAAGCAATAGAAAAAAAAATCGCTATATTTATTCATAACATAGCATCAGACAGAGAAATTTTCGTGCACACGAATAAAGAAAAAAAAAGTAATTCACTTCCTGATCAAATGATAGCCATTAAATAAATGCAATGTTTACTAATGAGACGAATAAATTTATAGCTACGTTGCATAACTTTAACGAAAAACAAGCCGTTTGAAAGGAAATAATAAATTATGTGCATATTTAATTTGAAAATTATTTTTATTTGTTCATTTTAATATTTCTAAGTTTTATAAGCGAGTATAGGAAAAGACTTGTAATCGGAATTTAAATAAATTAACAACTTTAATTATTTCAAGAAAATATTATAAATGTAATGTTTTTAGTACAAAATTCTACGAATATTAATTTTATGAGTAATAATTTTAATGTTATGAGTAATAATTATAAAAATGTTCTTAAATCATATTTATAAATTGCAACATGGTATCGAAAACATCAAATAGATTTCAAATATTGAACATTTACAATACAAGCAAAAATAGTCGCATCTGTATTGCAAATATGAAGATAATTATACATAAAAAAGTTTAAAATCAAATTAAAGATTTGGGTTCAATTAAAGAGACATTAAGGTTAGATATAAATAATATGCTTACATTTGAAAATCTATAAGTAAAACTACGCTGAATAAGTCAAAATTTTATGCTTTTGGTGATTACTATACCCCTTTTAACCACTCACTTTCAGCTTGTTTATTTCTCACTCGAACTCAACACAATTGATCTAAGTTAGCCACTGACTGACTCTCATCTTCACGCTTCTGCTTTCATAGATACCATGATAGGGTATCGATTGTTCTAGAACAAATGCTTGAACTCGAATCCAAATGGAGCTATCGCCAATATTCTTCAATATTCAGGATCCTTCAATTTTACAGCACGTCGAAAAATGAGACGCCAAACAATCGCCAACGAGAAGGGTCATTGACTCTGCATCCATTCAGCATTACTATATTTGTAAAATTATTTTCTTTTACCACGGGATTTACTATATAGGAAAACAATATACAATTTCTTAAAAATATGTTTCATTCCAGATAAAGCCGTGAATTCCCAGAATCTTTTCTTCACTTATTTCCAATCCGTTTCTTTAGAGAAGAAAGCATATTTCGAGATATTTCAAGTGGATTATTTTGATTGCAAACAATATACTATAGAGAGAAAAGAACATCCCAAACTCTCCTCAAAAATCAATTGCTCATTTCCTTTTAGTAATAATATATGCATAAAAAAACAGCACTTAAGACTGTACCGAGATTTCACTGTTTATAATCATTTCACTGTTTTATACCATTTTAAATTACTGCTAAAGCAATAAAGGTTAGCGGTCGTTTTTGTGAATGTAATAATGCAATTGAAGACAACTCCAACATGCAACACCAGTTAAAGATTACATTTAAAAAAATACATTCATTTTTTAAAATAAATCATTACATTACATGGTGTGTGTTAAATGGACATAAGCCTTTATGTGGTTTTAAAGTACTGTTCCACAATGGATTATAAAACCCTCCGTGCTTCTGCGCATGCGTTAGGATGGGTTTAATTCGTCAAAATAGGGGTAAAAGAAAAGATGAAAGGAAGATGTGTTTACATTTAACAATGAAGACTCGCGGTTTTATGAGACGTAAACATTACAGACAATTAGTTATACAGAAGGAAAAAGGTACTAATGCAATGTGTTACAGGAATAAATAATTCTTCGTTTTCTGCTTCTTCGTCTCAATATTTAATGATATTATATAAAATTTTCTTCGTACCACTCCTGATAGCTTTTTTTACCTTTTGAACTGGTCATATCAATACGAAATTTTGAGTTAAAATAAAATGTGGTCAGAATTAATACAACACTCACATACACTTGAAAAAAAAATGAATTAAAAAGTATCTAACGGGGAAAGCCAAGGTCAAAGGGAATACCGGAAATGCGCACATCGTTACGTGTTTCACCCTTTAATTAGATGGAATCGTTGAAATGTGGTCGCCTCAGAATCCGTTGAGGAACAGTATATTCATTTAATAATCAAAATATGATTGTTTTTTTTTATGTAAATGTGTCTATTTACAAAAAAAAGTACCCGAGTAATAATTAACTGACTATATGTACTGTTGCTATAAGCTGTTATTCCAACTATCCGAATTTATTTATTCCACCAAAAAATGGGAGATTTGCAGACATCATTTATTAATATATTGGCCATCGGTAAAGCTCTGTATATCAGCTTTTGCTTCCTGAGATCTATAGATTTTCATTTGATTTATAAATAAAAATATCTTTAAGTTCATTTTAACAACAAAAATAGTTTAATAAAAGACATTTTTTTAAAAAAATTTAAATGTTGATTTATTCGATGATTATTTTCTGCGGTGAATTTCTTCAGTTTCCGTTCACTAATTAACTGTGACGGTCATTCTTAGATTAATATTTTTTTTTAAATTAAAACATATTCATCTTAACATCTGTGTGTTTGTAAGAAAATAATTAGGTTAGGTAATCTTCCGTTCTGAAATTAAATTATAAAAAAGCTTCGAAAACTTATTTAAATTGAATACTGTTTAATCCTCAAAGATTTACTATTTTATTTCATTTTATTAACTTAATCATGTAGATGTTCCGAACGACACTCAAAAAATGTTTGGAATGACTCAACAAGGTGAGAAGAATGCTATTAAGGAATGGATAATTCCTTTAAGAAAATTTTATACTGCCAAACCCGTGCAATATTTATTTCTTTTGATATCTGTTAAATTAGAACATCAAATGAAAATTTATGTCACAATATGGGTTTGAAATGATATTGAAACTCGATTTTATTTATTAAAATTAGAAATTGCAGTCATTATTTTTTCATCGCCTTCGCTAACATGTTTTGTAATCTATATTAATTCTCCTGACATTCAACATCTACAAAACGTGAATATTTCATTCAGTTAGATAAATCCCAAACACACATGAATTTTAAATGACATCCCAAAGACAATCTTGCACCAAATACAGATCGAACCGAAATCATTTTAAATTCTTTGAATGTTTATAGCCGAGAACCGATTCTTCATTCCTTTCGCCGTTCTATTACAAATAAAACTGAGAATTCCGAGAAACTCTCCTTCACAGATTTCCTCTCCTTTCCTGTGGGAGAGTAAATATTTGGTGACATTTCGAATGACGTCCTGTTTTGGTCGTAAATACCCAGGTAGAGAAAACGATGCTTCAGGGTTTATTGGTTTCTGTTAAATAATAATCCGTTTAGAAGAGAAGAATTTCTGTTGGTGAGGTTGAGATGCAAATTTAAGTGAGCACTCACACTCACACGTTTAAAAGAATTTGACAGCTCTTGTGGAAGTTGTTATGAAACGAGTTCGCCTTACTGTCTTGACACTAATTGAAAGAAAAGAAGCTCAATATTTACTTTAAAAGATTCTTGACTTTTTTAGTGTCTTCTTACAAATTTAAACTTTTAGTTATGGTTTCAAAGAAAGGTGAAACAAAAGCTTCGCTTTTATCTATAAGAAGTAATTCTAATTTCTTATGCAATATTTACATTACAATTATTACATATCTATTTGCATTATGCTGATCGAGTTGATTTGATTTGATTGAAACGTTTTGGTTTATTTATAAATTGTATATAAGATGTTTTAAGGTATTTTATAAAAATAACAAACAGCCTAATTTAGGAAATATCATAGTTCCCGATGTTTCAATTTGATGATTTCACCAGTTTTAGATTCTCATAAAATATTTTTCATATTTTTTCACGAAGTTTTAAAGTTTTTCTTTTTAAAAGAATTCTCAGATGCCTTCTAAGCAGAAACAAATAATATATATATTATATAAATTAAGTCAATTCTTACTTAGATCAACATTTTTTTAAATTTTAGTTATTTTTTAATAAATAATTACAATTATTATAAATATGTATATACATATGACAGAATTACAATATTAAGTGACAAAATAGAGCTTAGCGACAAACTTGGCGACCCATTGGAGACATGGTGACGGATTTAGCAACTTTGGTGATCAAATAGAAATTACTGGACAAATTTAATTAATTAATTAATATTTGAAAAAAACTATATTAACATCATTTTGAGATCTTATCTACTGCAAGTTTAAGAAAATGTATTTGAACTTGAGTGGGTGAATAAAAAGTATTTTATTAACGATTGGAAATTTGAACAAGATATGTATATAGAGAGTCTGAGTTAATAGTAGGAATTGAGCAAAAATAAATGTTCATTCTAATAAAACACTTGCCTCATTTAGATCCACCATTAAAATGCTGAATAACCAGTCAATGCAAAATAGAAGGTGTTGCCAAGAAATACAGATAAATAATATTATGATTTAAAAGATTCAAGATTAGAATAGTTGAGAAGATTGCTTAGTAAATCTTTATTGCCTTCAAATTGAATAAAATGCATCTCAAAATGTAACTAACACATAATTATTAAAATCGCACGAAAAGGTATAGCAAAAAAGGAAGTAAAAAGTACCATTTCCAAGAGTAAACTTTAATGTTAGACAACTTTCAAATGTTAGCTTATTTACGAAGAACTTTTTCTAATATTTTTAGTAGACAGAAGCATTTTCTTTTCTTATTCATGATGCCATTCCGATGGAAAAACGAAGACAAAAAAAAAAATTTCACCAGATTCATTTTACTTTGTATTGAGAATTAAATTTTATATTTTTTGGTAAGTTTAGTAGTAATTTATTTTTTAATAGTCATTTACATTTAAAAAAATATTCGTATTCAAAATAGATTTTGTTTATTCTACTCGAGTGAATAAGATCTCATTTCATTTTTTGTTTATATTTTTGCGCCATGTGTTTATGATGTATAATTATACATCATTGCTTAAGTAATGTCAGTCAACGAAAAGATGCCGTAAAATAATCACTTTTACTTCATCATTTCATCTTATTGTCTTCATAAATATTTGATCGGTTTTTTATTTTTCTTTACAACCCTTATATAAATTTTGGAAAATAATTAAATTCGATTTAGTTAACATTCGTTTTCCTTTTTTCTGATTTGATCTAATATGGATTTTATTAAAATGCTCATTTTATGCTGCACTAACTTGATATAAATATACAAATCTTTTCAATAATTTACACAATACTTTTATGTCAATTGTGATAATATAATAGAAATATTCGGCAAGTTTCAAAACTGTGATTAAACTCAAATCATAAGCATTAAGATAATTTCAACATCTTAATGCAGTAAAAAATTCAAATAAGAATTTTTTTTATTCAAACCATTGTAATTCGAACTCCAAGTAGTTATTTACGATTATTATCAGTGAAAACTCTTAGTGTTCATTAAAGTTTAAATATAATACTTTCTCAATACATGGCAAAACTTAAGCGAAAAATTATTTAAATAAATATGAAGTTATTTAAATTAAATGAAATATTAGTATTAAACTCATTTTTAAACTTAAGAATATTTTTTCAACAAAATGTATGCAGTGTTTATACCATTTACCTTCGCGAATATTTAATGAAAAATAATTATTAAATATTCACTTCTTTGTTAAAATTATTGATTGTCGCTTTTCTAAAACAATGTAAACTTCATAAAAATAAATATGCTTAAATAAAGAGACACATCGAAATATATTAAATCAATAAAGCACAATTTAATTTTAGACATTTACTTAAACTCTGGAAATCAAGGATTAAGATTAAAATAGAAAAAATTCTTCCCTGAAATTTAAAACTGAAAGTAGCATTTTACATGATTTAATTAACCCATTCGTTAATGATAATAAATATTTCATACGAATCATCAGAATGAAAATATTTAAAAATATGTTTAGTAATAAATTTTTGCAATCAAAATATTATAAATTATAAACTGTGAAATATTTGAAAATAATTTTCTGTTAACAAAAAGAATTTCCTCAGTTAATTTTTTTTCAAAATAAAACAAGAAAAACTATAGAAGTAAAAAACATCCGCAAATCAATTATTTATACAGCAAATATTTTACTTCGTCTCCGTCATTCAAACCAAAGAATGTGATATTCTTCTTTTGAAAAACTTTCTTTACAGAGGTTATCAAAATTAGTAAAATGTCAATTTATTCAATTCAAAGTCAATTTAACTTTGAGCCGAATTAAACAATGCAAATTTCTCTCTTATAATGGACCAATAAACCCTAAAGCATTGTTTTCTCTACCTCGGTATATGCGAGAAAAGAGGGATGCCACTTAAAATGTCTTCAAATATTTGCTATCTCCAAGATTAGGACAGAGAATATCTTGAAGGGTGATTTCCCAGAAATTAATAGTTTTATCCGCAATAGAATAACTTTACATTTGCATTTCAATTCTATTTTTAAATATTTTGGACATTTAAAGATAGTTTAGTCTGCACTGTTTTTAGCTGTTTTCTGAAACTTCCTTTAAATATGAATGTGAGAGTGAAACGAAATTTGATAATAAAACGCAATTTAGACACTTCGAGTTGATTGAGATATAACTTCGCATGCAATGAATTATTATTGCATGAAGTAAAAGAAAACAGATCGCCATTCATTGAGAAATAGACGAGGTTCAATTATTAAAAGCTTATTCAAATTTTGAATAAATATTATTTACATAATAAATGAAAAACTCTTTATTATTATTCTCTGTTGTGTGAATTTCGAAAAATGAGTTAAGTTCCACATAAGTTTAGCTACATTCTTAGAGAAGTAAACGGTTTCATAAAACGAGATGTATATTAGAGTAGGGCGGGTAAGGCAAGTGCCTTGGATGCAGTATTAAGGAGGAGCACAATCCAGGAGTAAATTAATCATAGTTAAGAAAAAAAAAATATTTCTTTTTACTTCTATTTCCTAAAACGAAAAAAAGAACTTCTTACAAACAAAAACAAAAATTTAATGTCATATTCTTCAGAGACTGGAAACGTTCACTCCGGTGGAGTTTTTTTTTTCTCCTGTAATTTAGGTTAGAATTTTGTTTAATTAAAAAAAAATTGAGCATATTTTTGTAATTTTGCCACTGTAACTATCAAAAATATAAAACCCTCAAAAGTCTTACACTTCTTTAAATTCAAGACTTTATATTTCAGTGATACTAAATTAATTCTTGCATAAGTTTTTATCTGTTTTAAAAAAAATTTTTATAATTATTTTTAAACATTTTTTACAACAATCAATTTCACTGTTAAAATTGAAATTGTTTGTATCACGTGTCACTTACTGTTTCAATGTATACTGTCGCTCCCTATATCAAGTTAATATATATACCATTACTTTACCAATCCTACTCATACTGAGTAGACGTACTTTTACTTTCCTTGCAATTGTTGATCCTTTATTATGTGCGTTAATAGTAATAAATTTATTTTTATAATTAAGATGGATTAAGTCCATTATTCTCGAATGGTTCACTATCGACGAATTTAATACTTGCTGGCATACCGTCAGAATTAGGCCTACAGTCGTCATAACATAAAATTGGTCCACCCACGTGCCGGAGAGATAGCATTATAAAATGTCGCTCACGGCTTTAAATCGTCAGGCGCATTTAAAACTAAAATTAATAAGATTGGAACCTTCATCAGGGAATTCGAGCCTTCCGATGACTCCAAGAAGGAGAGTATAGAGCTTAGCACTATGCTAACGTCAGTCAAAAATATTCTACGAGGACTTGATCAAATAAAGAGTTAAAAATGTGCTCTGCCTAATGATTTTGATTTAAAAGAGGCTTTAGAGCTTACTATTGAATTGGAAGAAGATGCTCAAGAAATGAAGGTAAGCCTTCTTGTATTTCTTTCCAAATATGAAAACGTAAGAGAAGCTGTTTGCACTATTCCAAAAGCAAATATTAAAATACCTGATCTACCTTCACTATCGATGAATTTATTACTTGCTGGTGTACCGCCGTCATAACAGAAATCATTCCATTTTCATTTTTGCTTAAAAAGTTTAATCTGAATTATTTTCTTCCTTTGCGGATCAAATACGAAGTAAATCTTTCTTTTATGACTAGACGTTTGTTTAAAATATGCTTTAAATAAGCTTATAATAATAATCCATTTTATGCTACATAATTTAAATAGAATAAAATATGCAGTCTTGAATACTGCCTTAATAAACTATTATAAATTATAAAATTATTTTTTTGATAATGAAAAATGATGTAAGTAATTAGCAATAAATGTCATTTTCTTTTAGAGATTTTTCATTAACAACATATTACTTCAAAAGTTAGTAATTAAAATTTACACTTATAAAAACCTTAATTTAATCATTATGTCTTTAATATAATTCGCTTGAACTAAAACTCGTACACGAATTGATGTGTAAACATATTGAAGAAAATGTCTGTTGTTGATAAAAATAATAAAAACAAAAATGAATAATCTAAAACATATTGCTTTTACAGTAAAGTATAATTTTTTGTTAGCTAATTTAAGAAATGGAACTAGAAATGCTTCGCAAAATATTAAATTGGTTTGGATATTATATGAAGGATATTTTATGGTAGAAATGTTTAGTTGTGTACGTGTCCCTATATTCAATAATTTTTTATTCCTTAAAACGCACTTATAAGTTTCACGAAGGATTACCTTCTTATTTATATTACATTTACTTGCCAATTCAATGAATATTTCTGCTAAATAAATCATTTTCTAATAAAATGTGTTTATGCTTTTTCCAAAATTTTTATATTAAGTAAAATTTGTAATTTCTGAGAAATTTTTGCAAGTATTTTTTTAAACAAGTCAAGAAATATATCTAATACTCAAAACTGTTATTATAGAAAGATTAAATATTTGAAAGATAAAATATTTAGCATATAATCTTAGAATCAATTACGATTTTAATGATAGTAAAGAGATAAAAAGATAAAGAAAAATAAAAGAAACAAAATTGGGAAGGATCTGAATTAGAAATTTGAGCTTAAACGTAATCAGAAGCATTTCTTAAGAATTTGCATTAACTTCAAAAAACATAATTTCCATGTTATTTGTGATTTTGATATTCCTCGAATTCCATGAAAAGAATACTTCAGTTTCTCTCGAAAATGTATTAGTCTTTTCAGAAATGAACCTATTTTTTAAAATTTAGTACAAACTTTATAATTTCATTTCATGTATCTTAATGTTTTTCAATTCGTTTTATAAATAAGAGGATAGGATTTTATGAGATTGTTTAATAATTATATATGACACCATCATAGCAGCAAAAACCTGCTTACTTATATGAAATCTACTTAGATATGTATTGGTGGTGGTCTTCCGTGTGCAAATTAATCTCTGCCTGCTGGTTTGAGATGTCGAGTTATCTCCACATCAGTGATGGAAACATTTGTTACTGGTCTTAAAAAATAAATCCTTTGAAACGAAAGTATCACGATAAAAAGAAAAAAAAAAGAAAACACTTCGATTTTTACACCTATAAAAGTATCCTTTTAATTCTTGATTAATGTCATTAATTCGTTACTGTAAAGATTGCATTCTGCAATTAATTAATTAATGTAAAACTTATATTATTTAATTAATTCATTCATTACTGTAAAAATTGCATTCTGTATTCAATTTTTCAATCACTTGCTGATGTGCTAGATTTTTAAAATTATCTCCATTAGCGAAATTTTAATCATATTGATCCACTTTATCGCTATTTTCAGAACTAAATAACAAGTTAAACGATTCATTTAATTAAATTTTTAATCTAAAAATGCGGCGTCATCTAGTAGTGACTTTGAGAAAATATTCTTTTTAAAATTTCATAATATTCAAATGAAAATTAATTAAAAACAAGCCAAAGGGAATAGTCTCACGGGCATGTTTTCGCATATTCTCTAATAAAAGAGTTACCGTTCTCTTCTGCATACAATTTAAAAACTTCGGAAAATCCTGAACACAAGTGCTCAAGTTTTTATTTTCAGAACCAAGCACACGAATACTTTGTGCTTTGTTGAATTTTGAAGAAAACCCAAGTGTGGATTTTAGACTTCTTTTTTATCGACGCATTAAAGCAAAAATGTGACATAGAATTATAATCCTGATAACAAAATTACAACCATATTATATTTGTCAAAGTCACAGCTTTTTAAAATTATTATTTCTTTACGGCAGAATGTACAGACCAACAGACGATCAAACAGTTAATAAATTGGATTCAAAATTTGATAGTAATTGGTATTTTAGATGCTAAAACTATATTCCATGTTTGCCCCATCTATCGTTCAGTGTTTTACAGTTTAGTTATAGTAACATCCCGTTGTAAAGCAACACTAGGGCTATTTTGGAATGGTCCTCGTCATTTTGAACCACGGTCAGATGACCAGGACGACATCTGGTCTGGCACCACCTTCTCCACACCGCGCCACACTACACCAGCGGGAGGACGATTGGCCCTGACGGATTTGACGTTCAACGGACCCCCGTACACGACGGTTCTTCGGTGGAATCGGCCTCGAGCCTGAGACCCTGAGACTGACGAGACGAGGCCTTACCACCAGGCCACCGTGGCCCCCCAGTATTTTACAGTTTAATATTTCATTTATAATTGTGTAGAATAGGAGGCAAACTTCCTTTTGTATGAATTTCCTTTAAAATTTAATAGAAGTTCACAAATGTGCATTCAAACTCCATTTCAATTCTGATCTGGTTAAAGTGTTATTGAGTGATCGTATTCACACAATCTTACATAAATCTAAATTATAGTCGAACTCGGAGAGATTTGAGACGAGAAACGAAAAAAAAAAAATTACAAGGTCGAACTTTTTAAGGGTTACAATATTTTCTCTTGTATACGAAAAATTAAAAAAAAATGAAAATTGAGATAAAAAAATATTTCTACTTCTTAGAATATTAATAAAACTGTTCAGATAATTAAATTAAAAAGTTATGTTCGTTCCACCAGTATAAAATCTTGCATGAAGTTATTATCGGAAGAATAATAAATATTTTCAAAATTCATTTACCAGCTTATTAGTTTGAATCACTTTTATTGTGATCATTCAATTATACAATCTTACAATTATACAAGCATCCTTCGCAAGCAAATCATTAACCAGTTTTTTTTCCTGACGTCGAATACGACTCTTGTATTGTATTTATAATTGCCGCAGACTCATATTTGTTTCTTGATAAAAACAAATATTGATTACGGGTTATCGTTTCATGACTGTATGACGAATGATAAATATTGCAGAGAATGTTTTTATGCGCTAAAGAACTGTTAATTTTGATTAAGTTGTTATTTACGACTTCACATTTGCGTATTATTAATTTCTTCAAATCAAATTTTCATTTAAAATTTTCGCTACTATTGGTTTTTTAAAATCGGGTTTTTTTCCCTATAACGATTTTCTGTCCATAACAAGGTTGATTCATCGTTAAAAATAAAAAATAAAAATATTCCCCTCTCCAATTATCAGAAATCAGAAAAAACTTCGAGGTATCTAAAATAGGATTTGCGAACTTATTTTAAAATAAAAAGAAAATATGTATCTGAATTATATCACCAAATTCGTTATAAAAATTATTGCTGGACAGATCGTATACTTAACGATAACACATTGCTTCCAATAATTTGAGTATTCGAATATTCCCATTATAATAATGCAATTAATGTTCTCGCGTCAGGTTCTTGAAGATTTACATCCAAGTTTTCTCTTTGTTACTGATATAAGAGATTTAGTTTAGTGTTTTTTTAATAATTACATTCCACAAGATATAAAGAGTAATAATTCTAATATCTTCAGGAAGTCACAGATATAATTAATCTGGAAGCCTTTATTTAAAAAAATGTTCCTGAAGAAATCTTATCCTTTTTTACTGTCTAAAGGTTTGAAAACTATTAAAAGCTTTATTCGAAACAAAGAATAAATATGATTAAAATATTTTTTTAAAAAAGGGGGAAGTGGAGAAATAATCAATAATTGACTTTTAGAATGCTCCAATATTTAAAAGTGATTAGTGTCATTTTTACAAATATCATTATAATAATAACTCTTTAGAAACAATTAAATGTTTCAACACGTTCTGAAAATAATAAACCCATTTTCAGTGTTGTCATAATAGAGTTCAATATATCATTTTCTAATCTACAAAATCGTATTTAAAAAGAAAATGAATATAAAGATTTTATGCTACGTTTCGAAAATCTTTATTAATGTTATTTGCACAAGAAATTCCCAACTGGTAAAACTGTAAATAAGGAATTATAATCTTCAAAAAATTCGGTCTTGAGACCCTAAGGAATCTTTTGGCTTCAAACCTCACTAAATTAGAAATACAATTTTGTGGAATCTGTTGGTCATTTTTGAACATGACAACTCAGAAATGTATTGAGTTATGAGGATTAAATTTCGCATGTGTGTTTACTCTAGATTTGCAGGTATCTGTTAGACGTTAAAAGAAATATACGCAAGTAAAAATTGTCTGTCCGAATGTAAGGGAACGTAACTACAAAACAGAATCAGCTAGAGGATAACGTTTGATGTAAAATTTAAAATTTTTCTTGCAAATCTGTATCAAATTTTGAACTCGTTTCATCAACGTGTTGAGCGTTTGCTGGTTCGTGCATTCGCGTGCATTTAAACGCGATTTTTCAAAAGTCGGTGATCTTACATAATTAAAATGTGGTATGTGATTCTTTTATAAACTCACTGCACATGGGTCACGAGATTGCTCGTTTTTAGCAGGCCGAGTGTTGTGACCGGATGACGAGCCACAACACTGGTTTCATGTTTTTTCGGCTAAATCGATGCATAACCAGCCAGAGACAAATACTGAACACATTAAGGACCGCAAAGTAATCTGTAAGACATACGCCTGGAACAGCAGATTTTTGGGCAAACTTGTGGGTCCTAAAATCATCATAACTTCTCTTAACAATAGATTATGTCCTCGATGGTTCGAGAAGTTGAATTATAGTTTTTAAATTATGGTTGAGTGATAATTGAATCCACATTGTTCTTCGTATCAGGTAAGCAAAAAATAAGATACACTGAACGAATGTAGACTACAGTATAGGATGCTCGATATGAGATTTTGCAATCGACTGATACTGATTGGTAATCCCTTGAACTTCATTCGTTCACTCGGGTGACAATATACAAAGTCAATCACATGCAAAATCAATATATTTTAAATCGCCCTACTGCTTCGGCAATAAAACGTCCATGCGTGATATCTTTTAACTATATATTATTTTTGTGTAATGTAACGGTGCATATACCATCAATGAATCACCGACTTCTTTATTAACTGTATCAGTAAGATCTTCCCTTTCCTCTTCCGACTTACCCGCCAATCACTATCAAAAACAAGACAACTGTCGCTGATAACTCTTCCGACGAACGAAATCTCAATTTGAAATCATGTTCGTATTAATATCAGCTAGTGCGAGAATCGATTCCCGCCCAAATTCAGCCAGGAAAAGAATCGATTACCGGAGGTATTAAGTACAATCGAAAATAAATATTAACCTGTATTCGGTAAAACCAGGTAACAATTCTAGTTTAGACACTCTAAGAGTTCAAAAAATTTGAATGCATATTTCTTATAAAAGCAATATTTTCAAAAAATATTCTAATTTTAAAATATACAAATATAGACAATTAATAAAATATACAAATATAGACAATTAATAAAATATACAAATATAGACAATTAATAAAATATACAAATATAGACAATTAATAAAATATACAAATATAGACAATCACTTAATATAGACAATTAAAATTAAATCAGGTAAAGAATGACTTATTTTTTTTATTCAAGGTATATATCTTTTAAAACAATTGATGATTAATTTCAAAATCGTTTTTTTAGAAAACTGCTTTTTCTAGTCGAATCAGTATTGAAACCATATATCGAATCAGTACATCATTATTACTCGCAATTTGCTGATTGTTAATTGCTTGAATTTCTTTGACACATCATTTCAATTTATTTTCCCTTACTTTATCGTAGTGATGAGATAATATTTTTCAATAATGAGAAAATATTTTGAAAAAAAGGGAACTGAAAAAAAAATTATATCCGAAATAAAATATGGTCGATTGCAGAAAAAAAAAGAATTCATTAAAACAAGAATTATTCTACTTCCAGAACAAAAAGTATTGATTAAAATAGAATATCATTTGAATTTTAAAAATATTTCTTTAAAAATGTCATTATCAGATATCTAACAAATAGATTAATTTTCTTCCATTCAGAATAAATCTTTATTTGAAAAATATTTTGCAACGCTTTCCTGAAATCTTTTGAGATTCAAAATGAATTCTTTAAATCCCATAAAATTCATAATTATCTTCAGAAAGGATATAATTATAAAAATTAAAAACTCACAGCAGAGATATTAGGGAGCCAAAGTAGAATAAGCTACATTCACCTTATCCAATAAAATAAAATTAATACCTTACTTTTGTATCGAGAATCATGATTTCCATAAACTCGTAAATTAATTTTTTTCGTAGTATCATTTTTATGTCGGCATTTTATCAATTGTGAACATAGTTTTTATTTATGAATTTAGGAATTTTCAATTAAAAAATTCTATTTTTGTCCATTTTTGTCAAATTTAGAAATATTTGATGGAAATTATCTTTGATTGCATATTATTTTTTGTTAATTTTTAGGTGGAAGAATTAATTTAAATGTTGTAATATGTATGTTTTATGTTGTAAAATTTTATTAATATGCAAATGCAATGAATATGAAACAAAATAGCATTGTTTCGGGCCAGAATTTTTTTTAAATTGATTTTGACTGTTTTTGTTATGCTTATTTCAAACATGATAAAAAGGTTCTGCATCAATTAAATATTCCATAATCTAACAAAAAATAATATAAAATTTAAGAAGTAAATTATTTCTCGAAAAGCAGAACAGCATGATAAGAAAAAATGAAGGATATTAATATTTGTTCCTAAATAGCAAAGAATTTATAATTAAAAAATCTACCTTATAAACAAACTTTAAAATGACAAATGATAAAAATTAAATGATAAAGCATCATCTCTGTCTTTCAAACGATTTATTATTTTATATTGTATCGTTTCCAACAAATTTCCGTTAACTTTTCAATATTTTTATTTATAATTAACATTTTAAATTATGAAATGAACTTAACTAATTTTCAAAAGTAGTAAATCAATCCCAAACTAGGTTTTATAGTTGAAATATAAATGCAGGGATGTTATTATAATTTCTTTTAAGAAAGTGCCTTCTCTCATAGATTCATTTTAGGAATCTTCAATTCATATATTCTTTTTTAAATAGACATTTGAAATTCACTATAATCACTGTCATAAATAATGGATTCTATATAACAATGCCATAATCCTAAAATAACATAATATGGGTATTTCCTGAGTAATTATCCTTTAATGCATTATTCAGATAAATAAATTCGAAAGGACATAATTCAATCCGTTTTTAGATGCAAGCCATAACGAATACATAACAAAATAATAATTTCTCAACAGAATACATTTATAAAGTTTAATAACTAAACTTCTAACTAAATTTAACAATATTTTTTAACTAATACTAAGGAATTATGGTATTCGTAAAATTCTTAATAATTTTGAGTATATATGTCTTTCTTTTCTCGCTTATGAAATAAATTACTGTGCTTAAGTGTGCTTACTAACTTTTAAAACTACTACAGTCAGACTTTACAATTTAGTAAGTCATAAATCTAGACTTTAAATGATGTTTCTATGAAAGAGGATTTGCATAGAAATTCACTTTCTACGTCATTTTAACAAATAAAGTTGCGTTTTAGATATAAAATCCTATTATGTAAAAATATTGACTTTCTCCGTTTATTTAAATTCCAGTTTTGTATCTCTGTTTTATAAACAAAAATCAGTCAAATGTGATGCTCTTATTTCTTCAAATGTACAAATGCCAAATTTGTCATATGCCAGTAATTTAAAAACATTTATTTCCTTTTAGTGAAATGGGTAATACTTTCATGAAATAGTATACATACCAATCAAACGTCGTTCAGAAATAGTATACATACCAATCAAACAAATTACCTGACATCTATAACTTGTTCCCTGGTGACATGACAAAACAGCAGATAAGAAATATATTTAGAATGAAAAGATTTTGTGATTGCTCTTATTCATTTCTTCTGGGCACTTTTTCTACTTATTTCATAACAAAGAAATGTTAACTCGAATTTATTAATGCTTTTATTGAAATTATTTTTCGTTGGTTAAAAACGAAGACAAAAAGAATAATTCGTAATGCCATTTGAAAAACTCCTCTTGACCCAATACTGCTCAAAGATGCATATTTGTACCATTTTTACATTGTTTTATCTAGTTTTGAATAATTTCATAGTTAATTAATAAAATAATAATTTGCTTTTAAACATTTTTTAAAAATAATTATTTACTTACAGAATTTAGAAAAGTCAATTATTAAGAAAGACATTTTAATTTGATGCAATTAATTCACAATCTCTAAAAGCTGATTGTTGATAGTAAGTTAATCGATTCATTTTTCTTGTACGCCTTACAATAAACAGATTATGAAAATATACGCAACTGAGCCAAAATTGTCTAGGTTTAAAATGGATTGATTGATAAATAAAAATTAATGTAATACCATAAAATAAGAAATATAAGAACAGTAAAAGTTTGTGCAATATATTTCGGGGGCCTAAATAGCCTTTGTAGCACTGGAAGCCATAATCATTTTCCTTACACTAATTATCAATAGTGCACTGATTAACAACACTGTCAACTCATTACATATAATTTAGCACATGAGTCAAAGTGATGTTCAGATTCTATCATATATATATATATATATATATATGTAACATTATTTTGTTTGCAGAAGAAGACAGGTTTGAAGACATAGACGAGATGTTGTATTTTTAATTTCGTTTTATTCTCTCTCGGGAGGCAGGCATGATTATTTACAAGAAGGCGCAGCGCGTCACAAAAGTAGAAGTAAAGAAGGGGAAGTGCACGAAACAAATGATCACTAGTCTTATATAACATGGAATTTCCAGCCACGCGCCAATTCAATACACGTGTTGACCTTTGAAAAGGGCAACGGAAGTATCACTTTCACTCGATATGTAGAACTGATTGCGCAGTAATTTTTACACAGCTGCAGTTGAATTAAAAGTTTAAAGAGATCAGGAAATAAGAGAATGGGCTAAATTAAGATAAAGTTTTGGAAATTAATTTCGATTAAATTAAGAGTTTAAAATATCATTACATATATATCAAACTTGTAAAGAGGAATAATTGAGGGAGTTCGAACAACATTTACAGTAGAAACAAGAATACTAAATCCAATCTGCCTCTCATAGGAAAGTGTAGGCGAAAGACGAAGTGTTCGAAAGATTTACAAACAGTTGCGGTCGAAAACAAAATGTCATGTTTACGCATTAGCACTGAGAATGATGCAGCAAATGATTAACCATGATTCACTACAAAAAAAATTGCCTATGCTATTTTTTTTTTATTCTCAATTTCTTCAATAATCATGTGTCAGACCTTGCAATATCTGATGAGGATCTCTTAGTAAAATGAATAAACTGAACTTTATATGCCTGGGACAGGCTTGAAATATCTCAAAGTATTCCCCTTTCATTACTCGTAACTGTGAACCCTGCATGCTTCACATCGAATTTAAACTTTTAAGATTCAGTACTTATTCTTTAAGAATCCCCTTTTTTTTATCAACTATATCCGTTTTGATGTATTTTTATCCTTATTGCAAATTGAAGATCCATTCATAAATTATCACAATATGATCATAAGTGAAAGAAACTGGTCCCTATGGATTTATCTGGCCTACCCTTCAAGTTAGCGAAACCATTTTGAATCACAATGTAAGGACTTGTAGTGATTTTGAAAATCAAACCTATATAAATTAATTATTTAAACCATAATACTACAAATAGTTATATAATTTATACTTATATTATTCATAATTCGATTATCGCCACATATATAATACACAGGGTGATAACAAAGTCTTGTCCTGATCATGAAAATCCATTACAGAATAATTGTTGAGTATAATGATGTAATTTTGGTGTCATGATCTGGTTCATGATTATTCATGCGTATTGGTTTCAACAAAACTGACGAAGGAAACCAAACTAAATAGATGATGACGATGGAACCCAAAATGTGTGCCTAGTTTTTCCAAATCAAAATCGCGTATTAGACCCTGACATGCGTTTCAAGATGGTTATATATATATATAGTATAAATCTTACTAGCTGAGATCTTACTAGCTATTACAATCAAGCTGAGGTCTACAAAGCCTGCTCAGAACACAGGTTTATTTATTTATTTACATGAATGCTGTCTGTAATCATACCAGCGAAATCCTATAAAATCAATTCATATTGTATTATTTAAACTAATGAAAATTCCTCACAAGAGGTTAAGATTGATTATTAAGAAGGCAAACATTGATATCTACAGGAGTATGTGGTTTTATTAAATATTTTACAACCGTACTAACAATGTATCCAAACAAACATTTATCTATTTATAACAGTATCCGTCTAATAAATTTTAATAACCAAGGCAAAACTCTGTGTTAGCCCTGTATATATATATATATATATATATATAACTACTAATAAATTTTTTTAATTGAACTCGAATTACTTAAAATCGGAGACCAGAAAGGAATATTAAAACGTTCGAGGATATCAAGGATGTAATATCACACTATGAACCATCAAATAGTGTATCATGTACCGCTTAGTCCATGAGTACCGTAAATTCATTTTACGCAAATTCTGAAAAGCAAATTTCTTTAGGAGAGGTCATTTAATTAAGATAAGGTGACAGTATGTTATAAATATTTGACATTCAGATTTAAAATATTCGAAATCTGAGCATTTCAATATTAGAAAAGATTATAAAATCATGATAATACAAATATTAGTAATAAAATAGCTCCCTATAATAAATTCACATTTTTGATTTCAACCACCTAATTTCAAAGCATTTTTCGGATTCATATGCATTGGTGTCGAGTGCAAAACATGGACTAACCAATCTATCAGTTAAATAATTTAAATTTACAACAGGGATAAGGATTCCATAACCATTTCGAGTTTAATAATAATTGATATAAGTTTGTTATAAAAATCTTAAAATTTCCATGCACATTTTGTCGACATTTTATCCTTTAATTTTCCTCACTGATTTATAGTTTATCTTATTTGCTTTAACTGTGGAAGTATTCACAAAGTAGGAATTACCGTAATTACCTCAAAACTATTAGCGGAAAAATTTCAAACAATTCTTGTGGATCTTCCTTGATTGGATGGGAATAGGTACCACCTTATTTACTAGATAACTTTGCCAAACATTTATTTTTCCTGACCTTCTAAAAGAGTAATAAAGAAGTTTATTGAAAACTTGAGAGTTTATTGCTGCTCCAATTTCGGGTATCGTAAAACGTAAAATGCTTTGTTTAAAAAAGCTTAAGAAAATGCTCAGTGAAACAATATTGCTACAAAAAGTTAAAACTTAAAGCAGTTTTATTTCGCTAATTCTTCTAAGTGTTCACCTTCAGTTTTATAAAAGTTAAACCTTGCCTTTTGAGATAAAATGCTTTAGAAAGTATCACTTCATTCCTTAATATGTTTCCTTAAAAAATTAGTTCATCGATATTTCTTTTAATTAGCGAAATTTGAGCCATCATTGCACTTTTAGTCTGGTTTAGTTATAGTTAAGACCAAGATTTCAATCAGCATTAGGGCTAATTCACCAACTCAGAAGCGACAATCATTTCATGGATTCTCTAAATGAGGCATGGTGGAAAACGTGGGTGTTATCTGTCTTTGCTATCAAGGACTTTTCGAGCAATCACAGAGCTGAACTACTATACTGCAAACTTAACAGCTTCAAAGACCTTGGTTGTAATAGCAGCATATTCATTATCTCATAACCATTTAGACAGTTTTCCTGAAATAGTTGAAAGTACAGCTATGAACAGACGGAGATAAATTATTTCAACAGGATCCGAAGAAAATAGAAGAATTATATCATGGTACATATGAAAAATTTGTTGGGAATTTTAAACAATTGTGTAAACAAGTTCATTAAAAAGAAAGGGAAGACTTGGTGGAAAACAGATGTTCCCTTTGTTTTCATTTGACTCTTCTCATTTTAGGTTCTAATTAATATGTTACAAATGTGCAGCAATGCTGTTTGCTCTTATTAGTTAAATTAGTTTATAAAAATATTATGTGAAATGGGTTTTTTTAAAAAGGTATTTTATTAAGTAAGCCAATTAGACCTGAACATTTGAAATTCTAGAATCTTAAACACTTGTGGATTGATAGGCGATTTCGCAAAAACATAAAAAAAATAAAGTACCAGGCAGATAGGATGGCCCAATTCCCTAATATGTATTATAGATTATTATTAGACTTGACGAAGAGACTGCGTAAACAAATATCTTTCAAGAATGTCAAGCAAAAAAGTGTTTGAAATGAAAAAAACCTTTCTTTTGTTTAATTTCTGTTTTTTAGACAAGTTTTACATTTATAGACTTGTTGCTGTTTTTAGTTTTTTAATCCATTAAGCCGTTTTACATAGTATCTTAAGAAAAAAAATATTTTTTTAAAATTTAATTTTTATACTTGAAGCTTAGTTTAATGTATTAAAAATAAAACCAATCCAATATTTCACAAGAATTTAAATGCAAAAATTTAAAGCATACTGATTTTTAGTACATGCAATATTTGTAAAATCGAGTTACAAATATCGACACCGAAATGTGTGTTGACTTGCGAAATTCTTATATTCGTTTCAATGGAATTGCTAATTTTTATTTTTGAAATACCTTTTAATCCATCTTCAACATCAGAAGTCTAAAATTAAATCATAACGCATTTCTTTTATGTCTTTTGAATATTAACTATTTTACATTACATTGTTTTCAACAGATACTTTTCATCTTATTTCTTTTCGACATTTTTTAATTATGCAAATGAATTGAAAATAACTAAAAAATTTCAATTAAAATATTTTTATCTTTCTGTTTTTCAAAAATTGAATATCAAAATAATTTTTTTAAATAAAGCGTGCATTTTTTTAAAAAAATAATTTCATGAAGTTCAATTCACTTAATCCGAAACGCAAGACACGAATGATACGGCCCTCTGTTTTCAAAATACTCACCAAAGGGTAATTGGAATTGCGCGAGTTCAGCCTTGACGTTTGGATGTCACTTTTTTGCATTAATCATTTAGACTTAATCAATTCGAAGTCAGATCCATCGAAGTAAATTGATTAGATACTTTTATTGAAAACTTTCTCTGATATTATGAGTTAAATTTGTTCTTCGACAATTGAAAACTTATTTGATTTTTTTTAATTGAAAAAATGCAACTAATAAATAAAACCAGAATTTATCTTTCTGAAAATTTCTAGTTTCAAGTTTAGAAATCTTATTTACCAATCATTAAAAGCGGGACAAATATAATTTATGGTTTGTGGAATTCAGTTTTCATTCACACTGATGTAAATATACAATGTTCCATTGGAAACGAAATATAGTAATATTCGCTTGTTTTGAAATAAAGATTAAAAAAAATCGTTAGAATAGTAAACAGTTTATAGTAGATACTAATAAACCCATCTTGAAGAAGAAAAACTTATTATTAACTATGAGTCTTCATCCCCTGTTCCCCAAAAACGATGTTCTCCAATATTATTAGCAATATTCGCCAGTTCTACTTAGCAAGTTATTTTTAAAACTCTCCACTTGCCATTCATTCAATGCTGGAAGAAGAATCTTTCCATGATGAGAATATACATGGACATACTTCCAATTCAAAACTCAAAACCCTACAGTGAGAACATTCTCGTGAAGCGATTCTTCTTCCTTCAGAATATTCTATGCTTATATCTCCAATATCTAATTATTGAATCAATTTTTTCACATTTTGCCGCCAGTTTTACAACTCCGAGATCAGCTTTACTTTCCAAATTGCCAGATTCTCGCTTCGTCTTCCTTCGCATTTTTAGTTCATTACCCCATTACTATTTTTAAAAAAACATGGTTTTACGTGTATCGTTTAGATAGACGATTGTTAGACAAGGGACAAAAAATTTCAGTGACACGAAAAAGGTAAAATCAGAAAATGACTCATTAACATTGCCACAAACAGTATGTCAAAGTACAATTAATATTGTTTTAAACTCATTTGCTGTTAATTAAAACTTTAATTTTCCGTTTCTGCCACCAGTAAAGTGGTGGTAAGTCAGGTATATATTTGCTATGATGTAATAATAATTTTCATTCAATATTTCAGACAATACTGGTAAAACAAACCACAAATGTCATGACTCAGGTGACTCGATATCTACCAATTACAAAGGCGAATTCACAAATTGTACAGACTAAGTCTATGGCAAAGGATACCGACGTGCTCTGATTGGTTTAAGCCTTGTCATCTTTTTGGCAATGTTACAATTTATTAAAAATATTTTTTGTATGTGTTTCTTCCTAATATTATTTTGATATAACTAAAAAAAATTAGTTACGAAATCACATATTCCGTTAAATCTTACATATTTATACGTTTTGGGCTTTAAGTAATCATCTTCCCATATGTAGTTGATGGGAAAGTAAAAACGTTCAGCAACAAGCTTCAATGACTGCATAAATTATCTAATAAAGGCACGAAAATCATTGAAAATTAAGAATTATTTAATTGCTGCATCATATATTTAGTAATTGCTTTCATATAGTTTTTATACATCTGCGCATAAACAATATTAGTTACTTGTATTACTAGTATTATTAGTAATATTTATTATTAATAATAATTAGTATTAGTAGTATTACTAGTAATATTTAGAGAAAACAATTATATTAATAAAAATTAGATCGTGTAGATATTCACTCGTATCTTCCATAAAACTAATGAAAGGTAGAAGGTTTGAGCCAAATAAACAAAAACTAGACTATTATGAGTGCAAAACATTGCCAAAAAGATGCCAAGGCTTAAACCAATCACAGCTCGTCGGTATCCTTTGTCATAGACTTAGTCTGTACAATTTGCGAACTCGCATTACAAAGCAAATAAAAACTCAATGTTTAGATAATTTTTTATACGATAGATAAGTATTATAATTATATATAGAAATGTCTTTGACCTAATTAAATTTATAGTTAAAAGTTATTGAGATTACATACTTTCAATGTATACGAAAGTTAAAGAAAACAGAAAAAATGTTTTTTTTTCCAAATACTCTTCTGCATATGCTTTAATAAAGATGTATAAAGTTGTGAACCTTAAGTAAGTCCACCAGTGCTCAATCCTGTATACAACAGTTAATTGCTTCGTAATAAATAAAATATGCATTATTGATGTTTTTTTACACTGACCAAAACCAACCTAGGACACAAAACCAATTTTAGTAAGAAGTCATACAAAATATCATTCGTTAAAATCGTTGTGTTTTTGAGTTATGGTATTTGCATGAATGCGAACGTACAGATAAATGTCCAGATTTTGACTGAATTGATTCAATTTTTTAAAAAAAACTCTAGGCTTCAGATCGAAATTCCATTTATTTATGTACCACTATTCATTTATTTATGTCGATGCGCACTTGAATTCTCGTTCTTGTACGTTGCGAAAGTACAGACTGACAGACAATCATCGCTGTAAGAATTTGGTTCAAAATTTTGTATGCATTTAACTTTTAGATGCCAAATTTGGATATCAAACTATGTTCATCTATCTCTTTATTTTTTGAAGTTACTGTATTTCCCATTACTCGGAAAGTCAAACAAAATGAATGAATTTTGTTTGTTTGAACATGAAAGTTTGATGAACATTTACAAATTTGGTGTAAAGATAACATAACAAATTTCACAAGTGTGTGCAAATAAATTCGAAGCGTGTGGGACTTAACGTGCAAACAGAGACACAGAATAAGAGACATCGTGCTCAAAATTCCGTTCTTTTTTTTTTTTTCACTTCGTGGAAGTCGGACACGCGAGATTCGTCGAAATCTCAAATTCCTGATGGTGATAGCCGTTTCTCTTTTTCTTCTTATGATTCACGAGAAAGCAAAAAAAAAAAAAAAAAAAAAAAAAAAGTAAATATATACAATGCAGCAATTGTGTATATCGAATGCTATTCAACACGAATAATGACTTGTTTAGTCTATGACGATGTCTTGTTTCCTTTCTCTCTGTGTGATCATTAAGGTGATTATTCTTGTCAAAGATCTTTCGTTCTGTATAATATTTCTGCTCATTATCAATAGCTTTTGCTTCATGTGTAATTCATCAGGTTATTTATCATGTTCGGGAATTGACTCTTTCAGTTACATTACAAAATATTGAAACCTGCTGTTGGAAGAGAAAAACTGTTTTTTCTAATCATAAATAGCTTTTATTTGAATTAAAATTTCAGAATATTCATTTAGATTATATTTATCTCATTTACATTTTCATTATAGTTTCAAATATTTTATCTCTTTAAAATTTACACGTATACATAATGTATATGGTTCAATAATATTTAAATAAATAATATTTTAATCATAAATTTGAGCCAATGAACAGTCGCCTCGGGGAAAAGCTATACGTTTTTTTTGTTGGATATTCCGCGAAATTTCCAAGATCTAAAATGTTTTACATTATTTTAAGTTCCATAATTCATTTTTATTGACAGACAAGCGGACACTTTTACCAAATGGAGACATAACAATGTTAATGTCTGAAGAATTTTTTTCTATATATTATGATAATGCTGGATAAAGATAATTTTTTTTCATAGACGCTTTTAATGACTAAAATAACATCAATACAATATTTTAGGTTGTATGGAGAATTTTTTCCAACTAAAAAATTTGCCTATGAGAAGAGGTTTAGAAATTATCTATTAGAACAGTATTAGCATGGACATCATATACATTAATGCTTCTTGCTTGTATCTTTATCGGTGAAACGAAAGTTTGTGAACAGATTTCTTGTAAAATATTACATTTTTATTTCTATTTATAGCTACTATAAACTTTTGATTTGGTATCTTTGAATACCGTCGGCCAAATAAATGAAAATCAGAAAATTAATGCTCTTTTTTCCAGCAGAAACTAGACCATACCGCTTATGGTAATAATTTTTCAACAAGTATATCCTTCAGAGTTTGCTTTTGGTTTCAAAAAGGCTATTGGATTTGCTCCATTAAGAGCAAATCCTCCCCAAATCATAACAATACCACCGCCGAATTAGCGTTTACAAAACACTATTCGTTCACAATCTAAATCATGCCAATAATATCGAAAATCCTCAGACCCATTCAGATGAAATTTCTTTTCATCTGATAAAAGTGCATTATTTCATTTATTTCCAAGGACAATATGCTATTTTGTCCATTCTAGGTGATTAATCATTTGTAGTTTCGTTACTAAAGGCTGTTTTCTCAATTTGATTTATTAAACATGTAAAGAATTTAATAGAACATTACACACAGTTCTACTGGGATAAGATGGTTGCTATTCCTTTTTAATTCCTTTGAGTAAATTTAATTTGAGAGCTCGATAAAACTCGGTTTTTTTTGTTCGATTACATGGAGACGGTTTTCCACCAGATCGTTTATAGATAACATAGTGGACCGGATCTTTCTAATATTTATTCACAACCATTTTTGAGCGTCTTAATCGTTTTGCAATTTCTATGGAATACCAACCACATTCTCTGAATCTAAGAATCTGACCTCGTTCTTTTTCACAGAACTTTTTTCCTCTTTCCATAACTAAGAAAACAGTTCATGAAAAATGATTTTAACCAAAAACAAAAATAACGTTAATAAGTATTTGTAGTAAAAATAAGAGAAATAAAATAGCTCTTATATTCAAAAAATAACACAAATATAGAAAATATAACAACGAAGAATACATAATACTTTCATCAAAAGAATAATGCCAATTTTTCTGTCAAAATGCATGGTGAAAATAAACATTATTCGAATTAACAAAATTAGTAAGTGTAGTTAAAAATGTTTAATAAAATTATTTGCTTTTATAATTAAATTCTAATAAACTAAAACTGTTTGGAAAACTAATTGTATCATATAAAAACTGATTTAGAGTAAAAATAAATTTAGAATAATGTAAAAAATTGAGTGGACCTATTTTTGTTTCCAACTTTCATTCTGTACAAATTCTTTAAAAATGTTTAAAATGCAAAACATTAAAAGAGAACTAAACTTTTATTAAAAATAACTCCTTTCTGCTAGACTGGTCCCTAACAACTCCCTAAAAGATTTAATATATATTATGTTATAAAATTTAGTAAATATCGAAAAATTATAGCTGGTCTTATCTTTTTTTCCATCACTGTATTATGCGGCAAAAGTACAATATTATTTCAACAGAAGTGATCTTCTATTTTCAGAAATTTTATTATTATTTATTTATTGACTAGGCTATGCTATTATCTTACTTTCGAAGGATTTTTCTTTGTAAATATCCATTAACCTTTTTTTCCATTTTTTTTTTCATTAAAAAAGCTTTGTATACTGTCTGCAACAATTCGAATGCTTTTTTCAATTTAAAGTTGTAAGTTTATTGAAATTAAAACTGTATGCTATATAATGTTAAACTATATCCTTCAGACATTAAATATAAAAGTACAAAAATATATTTCCGTTTCTGCTATTAAAAGAATATTATTTTCTTATTCTGAAGTTTACAAAGTAACCGTATTTTACATAATGATAAAAAAAATCCCAGTAATGTAATAAATTCCTCAATATAAACAGAATCTTCTAATAATTTAAACCAAACATTGAACATTGTTCATTAGAAGAAACTTTCAAGAGTATCCATTTCAATAAATATAAAATCCTTTAAAAATAAAACTTTACCTATATCAAGTGTTTATTGTTTGACCGAAATGAGCAGTTTCCAATAGCTATCGAAAAACTGAATGCGATATTTTAATTCCTGTTTAAAATAATTAATATTGCAATTACAACCGAGTGAGTCAAATCCCATAAAACAATGATGAACAGAAAATCGATTCAAATTACAGCATTATTTTAGCACTTAAATTTATTGATAATTTTGAATCGTACTCTTTCACATGGTTTTAATCGAATTTAAGTGTAATGGAAGAACGTGAACTCATTGTACCAAATTAATGACATTCCAAATGTAACAAAAGACAGGAAGTTTCAAATATTTTTTAATTAATTACAATTCATTAAGGCTTCTTTTGAACATTAGTAATTGAAAATATGAAACAATCTCAAAAATAAATGAAGGAAAATTCATTAAGATATTTATCTTATTTTCTTCAGTCAAAAAATAGTGCATAGTTTTCAATAAAAGTTAATTTAATTATTATGTCAAAGCTAGCAAACATGATTTCACTCTTCAGTTAAGTTTTCATATACAAATATAACCCCACATTTACTTTTATTATGAATAAAACATCAATGGAAATTATTAAAATGGACTCAGTTCAGTGAATTACTAAGATCAGTATTAAAATAATATTTGAAAATATATACAGTTCTCATATACATTTGTAAATATTATTCTACTGATATGTTAAATTAAAATTAATCTATCTAATTATGATCTACTTTCATAACAAGCCTGCGGAACGTCTATGTTGATACCGTCTGGAGGTCAAATCCACACTGTATCACTTCAACCAAAGGTGAAAAAGTGACCAGAATCTCGGTTATAGCTTAGAATACTAATATTTTCTGATAGCCCTATAAACAACCTTCCCAATCTATAACGACCTTCCTTGAAAGTCCTATAAACACGTTTTTTCAATCGCTGTGATCTGGAAAATATCATCAATTTTAAATGTTTGGATTTTCTTAAACCAAAACAATGTTGGAGCGAATTTATATTTAAAAACTAATTTTTCTAGAAATATAATACATTTTGTTTTATTCTCGCCTATTGCTGTATTTGATGTAAAATGATTAAATTATTTTGTGACATATAACGGTCAATGAATTTACCAAAAAGAGCCAAAGATTCTTTAAAATCAATTAATATATGGAATAATTCAAAATAGCATTTTGCCCAAAATTTGCAATAATTTTACATATATTATCGTAAGAATGTTGAACACGATTAATATTTGCCGGGTGTTACTAATAAATACATTTTAAATTAAAATCTTTAAGGAGAAAAAATCATTTTACGATGATGACATGAACTCCAAATTAGTGCTGAAAGTTGTAGTTAAATAAAATTAAAATATCTCCTTTTCAGAGATAATTTTTTCCTTGAAAATTTCGCATTTAAACTTTTTAAATTAGATTAGAGGATACTATATACGCAAAAGTGCTTTAATAAATAAACTTCATCCAAAAACGTAATTCCAAATTTGTAAATCTGTCACTTTATATGCATATTTGGTAAAACTAAATAGATAGTTGAATATTCGGAAATAAAATCAAGTAATTATTCAACTAGGTAAAATGTTCTGTTGGGACGCTTTTCATTTAATGCTAATTAGTCCGTTGTCAGATCATTAATTAAAGAAGGCCGCGCCTAATTTTTAAGAAACTAATTTGATGAACACCAAAAGTAAAGTATCACTCAACTATCCTTGGATTTCATTTTAGCAACACGAAGCCTATAATCAGAACTGACGAGAAATAGCATGCTTATGGCTTGTACGACGATATGTTTTAAAGTACCAATTCTTTGACATTGGAAAGAAATTTCAATTAAGCTTCGACAAGCACTCAACAATTTACAAATTAGTATTTCCGTTGATTAAATATATAATTGAGTCACCCTTAAATAAGATATACTGCTGCAAATTAAGATTGACGTCTGATTTGTTAAAAATAGCTATTGATAACATAAGCAATATCGATCTTTTCACTGTTCTGTTATTTTTAAGAAGTGATTGTTCAAATCATTTTATGATGCGCCGTGGAGATGTAATAATTAAAAAATGAAGATAAATATAAGATTTTTGAGCTTATATAATTTCTCAATCGTGTCATAATCAATTTTGATTCTTAAGACAATTATATAAAGAAATTAAGATATATAAGTAAGGCTGCACATCTTACTTCAAAGAAGTCCGAAGTTCAACGATAAATTTTGACGAATTATGACAGTTAAAATATAAACCAAATGCACCATTTTAATGGTTTCAGACAACAATCCCAGAGAAGGGGAATAACGTAAACGTGGATGAAAAATCTATTCAATATGCTGCGGGTTCTTGTTTCTACTTTGGAAAGATTTCTCATCTCCGGTGACGATTCATACCTCCTGCTAGAAGGCTTAGGCCTTTCAATTAAAATTCTACTCTCAGTTTCTTTGTTGATACCATGACGATTATTATTTAATACTTTGGTTTGGTCTCAGAAACGGAAATGAGTAAGCATATTGCGAAATATGAAGTTTTCATGGCATTATATAACGGAAGACATCATATAATGAAAGTAAGGCAGATTTTTTCCCTAATTATTGAACAGCGCATCAGTGTTTAACCTTCAGACCACAAATTCATGATCAGTGCGCCGCATGCACTCACATGACGCAGGACTAGATTCTACGAATCTCTATTCCCAAAGCCAAAACAGTATCTCGAATCCATAGTTGCGTGCACTCTTTATTTTACTCAAATTTTAAGTTGTGATTAATATGTGAGAGTAAGAAATTAACTAAGAAGACAATATATATTTTTTTCACCACAGAATACCTTCAATCTTGGAATCTCTTTCGGTTGAATTGGTAGTTGAATGTCAGTTGGATGAAAAAAATTGGTTGAAGAAGGGCTTTGTTGAAGAAATCGATAAAGGAAATTATTCTGAACTTAGATTTGAGGAAATCAGATCGTCATCCAGAATAAATTGCACAAGTTTTTTTGTTTTTTTTTAATATTGTTTCTTACTACGGTGCTCCACTAGATATATTGGCAGCCTTGGAAGGAGGCTGCTAAAGTAAAAAGATGTAGTGAGACGGCACCTAGTTGCATATTGAAATAGATTGCTTACTGAAAAATATAACTGAAATAAATTTCTTCGATACGTTATAAAAGATTTTTTTGTAAAATAATCATTTACAAAGATATTTTTAAAAAGTCTTTTAAAGGAACATGCATATTTGATGGGGACTTTCTAAGCTTCTGTCTGTTATATTACTTACAAATGCTTTCGGAAATTCAATCCCTGAAATACAGTGAATGCTGCGAAGATTATTGCAACTGCACAAATCAGTTGAATTAAGTTGATAAAGATGAAATCAACTGAAGATGTGTTGATGGAGATGTGCGGATTAATAGTAATTGAAGATGTGCAAATAGTTCACTTCGTTGTGGCAATCGATTGCCGAGTATCCTTATAGTATTCGTAAATTTACCATGGAGATGGCGAAAAGATTTACTTCAACTGTAATCTTTGAGGACCCAAACTGTTTTCATTAATTAAAGGAAACACTTGAAACAACTTGAGAGGGAAGATAGAACCTTAAATTGAGTGGATTGCTGTGCACAGAAGTTTAATTTATCTATGTAGACTTACATAAATCCATCGTGTATTATTTTGCGAAACTTTCAAGCAATTTTAAGAAATGTTTTAATGAAGATATTTTTTTCAAATGCAATAAAAATCAATTACATGAAAATTTGTAATCTTCCGCTAAAATTTCGATTTAATTAGGATTATTTGTTTTGTTTTTTTCGATTTAAGGTGAAAAACATTATTACAAAACATAATTGCAAAATAAATTATCGTTCCAAAAATGAAACAAATTTATTTTAGATGCATACTGCAGCAATGACAGCTGAAATTTCATTTAGATTATATATTACAAAGTGAGCAAAATATTTAAGTATTTTATTTTTATCATGTTTCCGCACATTCAATAGAGCTTCATTCAAACAGAAAAAAAAAAACAATGAATCAAAGGAACAAAAATGCCACGCGGACAATGTCATTTTCTCCTAAATATTTCTCTCCTAAAAATTTTCTCCTACACAACACCGTACTTGGAGTAGGGGGGGGGGGGAATAAATAACGACACTCAAAAAGTGAAATGTTTAATTTTTAGGTCAAATAATCTCAGGTCTTAAATTATATAACTGTCAATGGAATAAAGAACGACTAAAAATAACGACGAAAGCAAAAATGAGATAAACACTGTACTTTATATAGCATATTGATCACATTCCACAAGGCAACCGTTTATATCTGCATCTTATCCGCGTGACTCTCAGCACCAAATGTAAAATTTTACAAGAAATAGAGTACTCGATGCCTTATCATTTGAATTATAAAGTTAGAAAAACTAAAAAAGCTAGAAAACCGTTTTAAGAAAATGAATGACGAAGTAATAGAATAAAGAAAGTTTATTTCCTTAAAATAAATTTTAGAAATTTAACTTCATATTTTATAGAATTAAAAAAAATGTAAAGAAATATGGGAAAGTTTTTTTAATAACAAAAAACGCAAAACTTAAACAAAGTTAGGCAGCAAATTTAGTTTTAATACATAAAAAATATATTTTTGTTGTTTTCTTAGATTAGTAAGAAAATGAAGTACAAAAAAGGTAAACATTTATCACCAAGTACGAGGACAATTGATAGTTTACTCTCAAGTAAGGTATTTCACTTCTTTTTAACTAAATATTGAACATCTCTACAACAGAACTCCAAATGGAATCCATCGCACAGAAAAGCATTTTAAATAAATGAGATTTTTTACCTAAATGCACTCGCAAATCGTCTGGAGTTTTCGATGGCAACAAAAATTTTTTAGATTGTCCCTATTGGAGCATTAGGGTTTCACATGAAGAAAAAAAAAGCGGTTTTGAGGAATTGTCTTTGTTTATATTATATATATATATATATGTTTAATCTTATATTCTTGTTGTATATGAGATGCTTACCCATAACTACAATAAACTGCACAACGATCACGACTTGTAAATTTAGTTATGTCTTCGCTATTTCATTTTTACTTTATCATATACAGAAAGAAAGTATAGTGCTGTCAACAATTTCGAATTCGAGATTTTAACAAATTTTCATGCATCAACTGTGACCGAATCACTTTGTAATTGAATTGATATGTATTATTTAAACCAAGTTTGTATATTTCTGGGACTTATTTATAGTTAAAAAGTAATTCGTAAACTTCTGTGTTTCACATATTTCCGAATAAAATGAAAGATAATTAGAGTTCATGCAAGAAAGCTTCACTGTAACCATTCTACAGGGTGGTTATCATTAAATTCCCCCTATAAACAGCATCATACAAAGCAAACGGGTGAAAGGAGCGCAAAGAAATTTAGTATATAGACTATACAAGAGATGCGCTTACGGAATTAAAAAAAAAAAGTTTAGTTCCAAAATGTCCACCAGAGGGCGCTTTTACAGGAAAAATATTAATTTTAACACAGTAAACGACCGAAACGGAATATAGAAATAATATTAACATTTATTGACTAATTTCTGATCACCTTGTCATTGAACCATATTAAATAAAGGTGTGGGAAAAATAACAGTACACTGAGTAAAACACTTCAGTTTGTAGAAACAAGAATAGATTAGAAAGAAATTGCCCAAGAGGAGCAGTTCTTAATCATGTCCAGGACGATGTAGGAAAAGGTGCTCCATGTGACCACTCACATTCACCTGCAAAATTTCAAGTCGATGGACAATGTGTCCAACAGCAGATTATAACTGATCAGTTGTGATGCTTCCCACATAAGCGTTATGGAGTTCTTTAAGTCATTCAACATCGCAACAAGATACCGTCATCATTACAGCCGGAAACATCGACATGAA
Source organism: Argiope bruennichi (assembly GCF_947563725.1). NCBI lineage: Eukaryota > Metazoa > Arthropoda > Arachnida > Araneae > Araneidae > Argiope > Argiope bruennichi. The sequence goes on from NC_079153.1 coordinate 123,138,142, forward strand.
ACATGACAATGACTGCAAACGTTTCTTATCCTAACCTGTTTTGCATAAAGTTTCCTCTTCTTCGCAAACATGCAAATTTCAATGTTTTTTCCTAGAATTGATAGCTTTTCCAGGTTTCACATTTTATTACTCATAATCCTTGTTAATATTGCTTCTGCATTCTGTTTTGGGAGTTTATTGCGTTAAATTTAATGTTTTCACGGAAAAGGAGCCCTCTGGTGGACAAAATTTTTCGAAATTCCACGAGCGCATTTCACGTATAGCCTATATATCAAATTTCCCTGCAATCCCTTCATCCGTTTGCATTGTAGGACACTGTTTACAGGGGAAGCTTAATTGTAACTACCCTGTAGAACTTTACTAAAATTTGAGAATAGCATAGAATATATAATTTTATGTACGCCAAAGCCATGCAGCTTATGCAAAGAAATATCTAATTCAATACATTTACTCAACATTTCGATAGTTTTCCATTATATACTTTAATGCTTCTTTAATTTACTATACTAAGGATGATAAAATACCAGTTCTTTATTTGTTTTCTCTAAGTTAAACTATCACTCATTTAAAACGATTTAATGAAAATTATTCAATATAATATTAAATTACATTAAAAACTGTCGAAAAAATGTTATAAAGGTTATAAGGTACAATATGTCACCAGATTTCTATTGACAACAATGTATTTTATTACATAAACTAATTAATATTGTAGCCAATATGATATTAAGTTTACAAATCTTCAAATCATATTCAGTCGTGCAAAAACGTTCCACCAAGATTTAGAAATATTTTTCAACTAATAAATGTATTTTCGTTAATAAATAAAAATGACTTATCTATTCCTGATCAAAATATTTTGAGAATTAAAATTAATATTATAAACACTATGGGCTATATAATATTTATTCACTAAAATGTACTTCTATAAAATATTTTACTTTTACTTCTTACCCTATCTACGTATACTTTTGAATTTCAAAATTATTCAAAATGCTATATCATAATGAGGGAAATGTTTAATCATTTTTTTTTTTCTTCAATATATTTTTAATAGTTCCCTATTGAATTGTTTTTAATATATTTTACTAAATATATAATAACAATTAAGTTTAGTTTCATTTTTTTTTATTTCCATTCCTATTTTCCTATTTCAATTGACACAAAATATTTTATCAAATCGATATTCTGAATGTTGAACAATATCTAGATGACATCGCCAAATTTGGAATATCTCATGCCAACAAGAAAATCTTTTTTATATATATATTATACAATTTGATTGTTGTTAAATTGCTGTGAATTACTCGCTTAAAATATATCTGCTTTATAAATCAAGCAACTGAATATATTTGATGATACATATATATTTTTAATTAAGTTCTAAGCAAATTTTAAAAATTTCTATTTTAAGAAGAACTCAATTTTCCAAAATAATGTTGATATTTTACCTTGCAAATAAAGAATTTGTTCGAAAGAATTTGATAGAACAAAGCATTTTGTTTTCTTTTCGAAATTTTCCTTTTTTCATTAATAGAAGCCAAAGGCTTACGCTGGAAGCTCGAACTGCATCAGAAGGCTGAAGCATTGTAATCAATGCTGGTGATAAAGAAATAAAAGAAAGATCTCAGATAATTTATCAGGCATTAATTTACTGATGTTTCTATCATTATGATTGTATAATTAAGTACTTTACAATTTAGAAACGCATTATTAATTTGCATTATATATATATATATATATATAAATATATATATATATATATATATATATATATATATATATATATTCTTAGAACTAATATTAATTTAAAGTACTTATTTAATGCATTTTTTAATGTATATTTTATAGTTATTTCATATATTTTATATCGAAGGGTAGATAATGCTTGAAACTACATTTAATTTTTAAAAAATTTTGAAAGCTCATTGCTGTTATTGTGTTAATCTTACATTGTATAATATTTTATTTCCCAATGTAAGTTACGTGAATGTGTACAAATTATTATAAGGCATACACAGAAATATATTAAATATAAAATGTAAATCTAGCTATTCTGATACATTAAAAATCAATATCGTTTAAATTAATTTTCTGATAATTTTTAATTTGTTTTTAGTATTAAGAAAAATAAGAAGAGATAAGTGCATAATTTTATCGATCAATAATATCATAGTTAAAAAATTTTAAAAGATGATTGTTAAATCTACGATTTACTTTAAGAAGTCAAATCAAGTTATAGAATGTCATTTTACTATTTTTATCTTAATTTTTTTAAAATTTGTAAAGTCAAGAATTTAATCTTTTAATAAGCTTAACACTAAGAAATTTCTGTTAAGTTTAGGAAGACATTTAAAAAATATATTCATAATTCGCTCCTAGAATTTTACTAGTAGTAATATGATTTTTTTAAATCTAAAATAAATCTGAAATTTTAGAACTAACTATTCGTAATGTTTGGAAATTATAGTCAAGTACATCCATTTTAAGAAAACCATTTCCTTCTAGCTTCAAAGTTTGATTAGTTAGAAAATGTTTTCCTCAATCACAAACGCCTAAAATGGCAACTCCGGGGAAGTTCTGAAAATAAGTTTTAGAAGAGGATAATTTGAAAAATAAAGAAATTATGGGAATTTAAACGTATAAATAGCTGTTTCCTAACATCCCCCAGATTAGCAATCAGATAAAAAAAAGTTCTTTTAAAAAACACGCACATGAAAACGGTACGATATATATATTTTAGCAAGAATTAGGAGGAACTATGCTATCCGTATAAGTTTGCCAGATAACAAAGCATACTTTTTTTTTTTTTTTGAAAACAGAAGAACATTTTTCTCAGACATACAGAAGCCATATAATTTCAATTTTATGTCTTCTAACTTTATTATGTTGGAAATATTTAAGCACGAGCTTATATAAATTGAATTTGAACAGAGCATAAAATTGAACGAATGAATTCGAAATTCTTAAAATCGGATTAAATAGTTCAAAAATAAACAATGAAACTTTTTCTTAATTTAAGTTTCGAATTATGACAAATTGTCAGTTGATATCTCAAATGCACTTATAAAAGGATATAGAAATTAAAAAAATTTTGACGTTAAAATACCTTACCTAATTATTTAATAAGTAATTCGTATGGGAAACAATAAAATTTTCTGAAAAAGTTTGGGAATTGCTTGGATTAAACGAATCGACTATCTGGATGAAAGTGTAACATGCTTTATTACTAAGCAAATAGTCTTTATTTTAGATATTTTTAGAAACAATACTACAAAAATACTTTTTTATAAAAGTTCTTTGTTAATACTCGAATTGGGAAAATCAAAAAAGAATATAAAAAATGAAAATGAATGTGCTTTGCCTGATAACAAAGTAATTTTCATTTTATAGATTTTATTTAATAACAAGAGATATCCTGATACAGATGATATTTCACTATGTCTAAAACAAAAGAGAAATTAAAAAAGGGGAGAAGATTCCATTAAATGTTTTATATTTTGGTAAAAACATTTGCTTGCATCTTTCTATAATACGTTGAGTTTTCAAATTGTCTTAATATAGTATATCAACATCTCACATCTAAAAAAATGTATGTTATTCTTTTTTTTGTTGGTTGCTTTGATTCTGTTTTAATAATCTAGGTAGGCGAGGATAGGTCCCATTTCCATTTTGAAAAGACATTTTTTTATTATTTACTAGCATTAAATCATATTATTTGATTTTTTTTCAAAGTTTTAACTCTTCGACGAAAAATGGTAATATTTTTAAAAGAAACCACTATCATGCAATCAACATTTTTTTTTCTTGCTGATGTACAATTTCATTGCATTATACCATTTAGTTATACTGAACTTTTATATAAAGCATTTTAAATGTCTAATTTTATTATTTTGTAGCATTCTTCCTAAATAAACTGATAAATGAAAGGTGTTTTGCGTTATAAACTATGTATATAATAATGTTTTTTTTTATTTAAGAAAAGGAAACTTCTTTATTTCCTTAACAAATAAGGAGTTAATGATATATGTCCAGAAAGAATATTTGATGCATTATTAAAAGCAATATTCGATGATTATACTTAGTCACTTTAATATATTTCGAATTTTAAAATTGGCATTGATCAGTAGTTCCATAAAAGAATTTTGAAATAAAAAAAATTCCAAGATTACTAGCCTATATTGTAAATTATGCACCTATATTTGTAAATTATGCACATATATTTGTAAATTATGCACATATATTTGTAAATTATGTACCTATAATTTACAAATATTTTCTAAAAATGACGAGCCATTTTTCTATAAAAAGTTATACTGCATTAGAGTATTATTATATGAATCTTCTTTGCTCTTTCTTATTTTGACAAATTCCTTCAAATATTTTTATCAATGAATCATTACATACACTGTCATCGAAATTCAAATTTCGAAATCTTTCTTAAAAGATTTTAACAGATAACTCTATAAATTTTTAGATTTCCAAATTTCATTTAGATCAATAAAATTCTCTTGAGGTTTCAAATAATTTCAGACAAATCAGGTTTGTGCTAATTTAATGATAAAATTTTTAAGAACAAAACATAGTACAAAATATATTCATCGAAATTAGAATACGATTTTTCCTGGCCTAGTACAAAATATATTCATCGAAATTAGAATACGATTTTTCCTGGCTTAATACAAAATATATTCATCGAAATTAAAATACGATTTTTCCTGGTCTAGTACAAAATATATTCATCGAAATTAGAATACGATTTTTCCTGGCCTATGGATCTTACTTGAAATGAAAAATGCTATAAGATTTGTTAATAGTTTTTAAATACCTTCTAATCTGTCTGGAGGTAGGGACCCCATGAGTACCTGAATGAGAAATTACTGGAAATTAAAGAGGAATTTCCTACTCAAATATACAATCCTGGTGACGCGGTGGTATTGACCACACTCCAATGATGGGTCATACGAGAGAGACTGGTACATGGGTAGGAGAAGAAATGTTTTTAACTGGCTTAAGGAGTTTTTGAATCCGAAGTAACTGATCATTCTTTAGCAATGAATAGGCTATAGCTAGCTAGATCGAAAGCTGTCTGCGTCAATTATGCATTCTATAAGTTTAAAAATATAAAATAATAAAAAAACTGTTATTTGCATCAATTATAAGATATATAAGATACATAATATCAAATAATTTCCTTCTCTACTGGCATTAAAAACAAGAATAATCTCAATTATAAGATATATAAGATACATAATATCCAATCATTTCCTTCTCTACTGGCATTAAAAACAAGAATAATATCAATTATAAGATATATAAGATACATAATATCCAATCATTTCCTTCTCTACTGGCATTAAAAACAAGAATAATATCAATTATAAGATATATAAGATACATAATATCCAATGATTTCCTTCTCTACTGGCATTAAAAATTTACGCAGAATTGGGTCAGTAAAAATTATTTCTAAAAATGTTTTTCATGATAAACCGAGCTTATCTCGCATTTTTGCATTTTAAACTCTCTACTGCATTTCATTTAGATTATAAAACCATACTTTTGAGAAAATTAATGTCGATTTAAACAATTGTATCAAAATATTATTTAATATAATAAAAACACAAATCTAAAGTAAATATCTTTTTTTCTATACATTATTGATTGATACCAGTTTGTCTTTATTGATATATTATTGATTGATACCAGTTTGTCTTTATTGATATAATATTCGCTGCATTAACGCCTAAATTTATTAAAAAAAGATTTATATATTTTGCAATTACAAAAAAAAATTCCTTCCTTTCATTTTTTTTAACTTTAGCTCTACTTGAGCATATCGATAGTCTTTACTTCCATTAACAATAAAATAGTACCAGTATCAACTGCAGACTAAAAATAGATCTAAATACTTTACCATCCATTTGCCTATGTTTCACTTATGATACCTTCGTATTTGCGTCATAACGATTTATAAATAAATCATCTGCAGTCGTAAATTTGGTCACGCCTGGCAATCACTATAAATTGCAGGGAATTTTTTTTCTATTTTAGACGTGTTTTCTCAAACGCGTTGAAAAATTTAGGGAGTAGTGACATTTTTACATAACAAATGAGGAACGCACATTTTGTTCCAAAATGGAATATAGGTGTGGCAAATTTGAAGTACATTTTTCTGTAAGTTTTCACGAATTCAGAGAACTACTTTAAAAAAAAATCAAAACAATGCACTTCATTATGCATTAGTTATTTTCACATACTATGGGGTTAAATTTGCCTCCATTTTACACCATTTGTATGCAGCTACAGGACACTTATAATGAGATCTCAGTGGTCAGGTAAAATGCCTGCTACATCATTTGCCATCATTTCAAATGATAACTGAAAAATGCATGACACCAGTTTAATTTTGGTATTAATTATGCATTTGGTATTTCAGGACGTTACACCTACTTCATATCGCAATCGATCTGAGTGCGTAATTAAATATTAAATATAATAAGTAATTGAATTAAAACTATATATCAACTTAAAAAATTATGAATCACTATTGTTTTATAGATTGAATCATGAAACTGATTCAATATTATCCTATAAGCAAAATTTTAGCTTCGTCGTAATGTTTTTGAGAATTCAAATGTCCATCTTTATAAATCCCTTTATCCTACAGTGAAAGGTTTATAGCATTTAGAAGGTCGTCAGAAAAATGGAGAAACACCAGAGGTTAAACGGTAAAAACATTTTTCAAGAACCAGAAGAAATTGAACAATCAATGAAAAGTTTGAAAAAAAAATACATATATATTCAAAGGAATAAATTGTTTGCCTTTGTGTTACAGGTGAAAAAAATGTGCCCAAGTAAAAAAGATGTAAATTGCATGGGCAAGGCAAAAACCAATTTTTTGTATAATATATGCAGAATAATAAATTGAAATAAAAATTACAAGTATGAGCAGATGAATGAGACAACACGCGCATAGACACCAGATACTCCTGGTTCACAAAGAACTGTTCTGAATTTTGTCTAAAAAGCATTTTTGAAACATGTAATTTCATAGAGAAACAAGCATGTTTTTCCGCTTTTTAATACATTAAACTAAAAGTTTTGTGATTCCTCTGAATAGCTCTTGTAAATACCTACTTCTCTTTCTACATAACTTAAGCCATCATAATTGTGTCTTTATTGTAAAACACAGGAATGTAATTGTCCAAGATAAGAAAACGAAAATTAAATTTGCTGGAAATAACTCAAATTCTTATCAACAGATCATCTACACTAACTATCTAACTATATAAACAGTGTTTTGGTTCAGTATCTGCATAGCATGTAAGCTGAAGATGAAAACTAAACTCAGTGGCATGACCCCCCATGTGGGCCAAGGCCTACAGTGCCCACATCTGCTTTCTTGACCGAGGGCCCTGGGGTGCAAGGCATATGTCCTGGTGAGTTGGTCAGCCTTAACGTGGAACCCCCAGTGCTTAGTTCCCAAGCATGCTTGGTCGTCAGTTTATCTATCCACTGAAGGGATGAAAGGCTGAATCGACCTTTCTCAGCCCGAGGATCGAATCGCAGATCTGTGCGTTGAGATTACTACGCCACCGGGCAAATTGAAGATGACGTTTGCTGAAATATATCGTTAATTGGTGAAATGCCAAATGAAAGAAATTAACAAAGACGTTTTTCTTAGAGCGTCTATTTTTTTTTTTTTTTTTTTTTTTTCATTCTCGAATGTACAAACATTTTAGCCGGCGTACTGACCTAGGGGTAATGCGTCTTCCACGTGATCTGGGCGTCCCGGTTTCGAGTAGAGGTTAGGGCATGGTTGTTTTCCCCTGTGTTCTATCTGTGAGGTATGTGAAAGAGCCCCCCCCCCCAGTAAAAAGGGGTTGCGCAAGCGAGTGTGTGAGTGTCATCTTCACATGTGCTAGAAGTCAAACTTCTGCACTTGGGTGCTCAGGGGCCTTTACCTACTGAAGCTACTGCACAAACTCGACTTACAAAGCTGACTGCGTCAGCGGGCTTGCCTATGACAAATCCATAAGTAATAACAACAACAAACATTTCATCTGAAATTGTGATGGGCCGTGGTGGCCTGGTTGTAAGATCTCGGCTTGTGAGCCGTAGGGTTTCAGGTTCGAGACCCCATTCCACCGAAGAACCGCCGTGTTAGGGAGTCTGTTGCACGATAAATCCGTCAGAGCCAAACATCCTCCCGTTGGAGTGGTGGGGAGAAGGGGGTGCCAGCTCAGGTCGTCCTCGTCATCTGACGGCGGTTCAAAATTACGAGGTCTGTCCCAAAATAGCCCTAGTGTAGCTTAAAACGGGACGTTAATATAATTAAACTAAACTGAAATTGTGTTCAAAATCCATTCTTAGCTTGAAGAAATTAATGATAATTTATGTTTTCTAAGTGGAATTTTGTAAAAATATGTGAAGTTTAACGATTAAATAGAATTTCTTAGTGTAAAATGTCAACATTTTTCCCTATTTTATAGTTTTTATCTTCGAAATATATATATCTTTTTTCATATTGTTTTATAAATAACTAAAGATATACATATTTTATAGCCAAATTGTGTTAGTTTCTCTTATCATTTGGGAATTAAATTTTTCCAAAAGAAAGTTTTTTGATACAATATACATGAGGACAAAAAATAAACTAGAATTTACATTATCAGAATGAATCAGAGGAAAATATACTGCAAATCACAAAAAGGCCCTTTTTCATGCAAAGGAAAAAAAAAATAGAAGATTATGTATATATATAAGCGCAACTTGGCATCTAACAGATAGATATTCAACCTTTGCCTCGCAGTGATAAATGAATTTTGCCTTTTAAATTGAAGGAGATGTCCCTCAAATTTTAAATTTTTTCCCTCTTCTTATCGTCTTATTCTACCATTTTTATATTATATCCGGAAAAAAGGTGAGAATATCAAGTTAACAAATGAATAAATAAAGAGATCATTTCTTTTGTCTTAATAAAAAAAAATGCAGAGATATTAAGGTTTTTTATGCTTTCAATTCGAATAAGATAATTTGTCATTATAATAATATAAAATCTAAAGCATGCGTTTATAAATTCAGACTTTCAGAGCGAATAATATTTATCCATTAAAATGTTAACTTTTACCAATCTATAGGAAATTTCTATGCAATATAAAAACAGACAGATGAATTATGTGAAAGCAAAGAATTTTAAATGCTTTTTTTTAAATATAGGGTAAATCTTTAAAAATAAGTCTTGATCAAGAAGAAAATTTATCATTCTACAAATTCTTAATTTATTAAAGAAGAATTCTTACCAAGATTAATTTGGAAATTTTGAAAATTTCATCCAAAACCTTTTTTAATAGTCAGTAAATTTTTGTTTGTTATTATCTTCAAAACTATTCAATTTTTATCGAAATAAACTCATACTTTAGCAATACATTTAAAAATGCATAAAATGTTCTCCAATACCTCTATTAGTAGAAATAAATGTTTCCCAGCTTATAGTGATTAATTATGTAGTTGTACACAAAATGACTCGATTTCAATGCATTTCCATCAAAGAATTTATAGAATACGTTCATTCTAGGAATTCATTGATTCATAATACTTCATTCTCTCAAACCTCCGGGTGGGGGGTGGGGGAATACCTCGAAATGAGGAGGAGATGCTTCCGGTATGGTGGTTGGATCTCGCCACCCTGTTGGATACATAAACAGGAGGGGGATTTGGTTCCTCCCATGGATGACGGGACGTACTTCCTTTCGGAAGGGTTGTACCGTGGCCGGTTATAGCCCTTAGAACTCAACCACAGTTCCCGCCAATGTTGCTGTTGCGGCAGTCCGGTCATTCAGTATTCTTTATCCATGTGCTTTCGGGCGGGGCTTTTTAGTCAGCCATTGTTTCAAGTGTCTTTTCAAATTACGATAATAATCATTAAAATTCAACAAGATAAAAAAGGCATTTTTTAAAAGACAAAGCTATATTTTCAATATAGATGCACAAACATGTTATAATTCATTCCTATGTAGACTACATTGTTTTAAAATACAACGATTTACTACAGAATAGAAATTCCACATATAATACTAATGATGCATTGTGCTTTCTTAGATATAACAGTAAAGAATTGTTCAAACACAGAAACAATTATAAATATTTTTTAAATTGCATATTATGTACCCACAAAAGTACTATTACTTTGATAAATATATTCCCAGATCAGAGTGGTTTAAACTGATTTATTTTTATTATTTCCAATAGAAAATAATACTCAATGGATACAATTGAATTAGTTCTTTGCAAGGCTAGTTGTAAGCAACTGACAACTTTTCTGTAAACTAAAAATTGTATAAATCGAAAAACATTTATTTATTTTTTACTACCGAAATAGAAAATCCCTACTGTCCTAATTATCATAAACATCAACATTTCAACATCATAATTTCAAAATTTTATGACATGTACAAATTGCTGGAAGAGGTAAAGGATGTTTTTATAATTCATTTTGTAGCTTCAGAAAGAATGAGTGCCCAGTATTGTTTCAATAGCCGCAATAAATTATGTTCCTTTTTGAGAAATAGATATGTTATATTTCATTGTCCTTCATATTTGAGTATATTTAAATATAAAAATATGAAGTGATTGAAAATTTTGATAATGATTGAACACAAGAACAAGTGGAATAATATGTTCATGCATTGCCTTTTTAAAACTTTTTCTAAATTTTAAGGAGATTTTACGGGTAACATGTATATATATTTTAGTAATTGTATTTTTCTACGTATCTTATACGATGAAAAAAAAACACATTTCAATTTTTCAATAATATTTTGGAAGATATTTCAATTTCTTTTTTTTTTACCTGTCTTATTTAACCCTTCATTGGTTAATTTTTTTGGTTAAATAGTTATACCTAAAAATGCGTTTTAACTTCTTTCATTTCTTAAAAATCGTAAGGCAAAAATACTTTAGAAATATTATAGTATGTTTTAAATATAATTTACGGCTATGAAATTAATTTTTGCGAACTGGCATCAATAAGATTTACATGGAAAGAAAATTTCAAACTTTAATAAACTATATTGTGTAGTAATTGTTGTTTTCAAGTAACAATTTTTAATCCACCACAAATGAAATTGACTTGCTGTCAGTAGTAAAAAATATTAATTTAATTCTGCTTTTATCAGAACTCGTGGTGGCATGTATTTGTTGTAAATTGATTTAATAACATTTTCATTATATATCTTATAGCAACTACAAGTATTTCACCTTCAATTTCAATACATAATATTATAATATTTTAAAAGATAAAACTAGGTGGGCAACGTAAAGGAAATACAAGAAATTTAAAATGTAATATCTTTATATTAAACTGAATATCTTTACAACAACTTGCAATTAGCTTTTAAATGAAAAAGGCTTGTGTTTACATGGATTGTATGTCCCTAAGTTTCTAACATTAGTTACCTGTGGAACATAGAATACTTGCAAGTAAAAAGGTATCCAGAATTTTTACTGCAAGAGAATTAACGATGTGTAAGAAAAGAAAAAAAAAATACCTCCCTCTCTTCAGAAAGAAAAACACAACAAATCAATCTGTTGAGTCCCGAAAGATAAATTAACTCCGGCGCGAAATAAATCAAATGAATTTGGCATGAGTCAGGAAATAAAAAAACAGGATGTTGTCACTGAACCGTAAAAACGGTTGCTTTAGTAATACCTATAGCAGAGAGCCATTTTGTTTGATAAGAAGCAGTTTTACCGTTTAAAAAGAATGCAGGTATTTTTCTGTGTAATCTATATTAATATTTAAAGGAATTTATATAGTTTTGTATTTGAACTAAGAAAATAATTTAGAATTTCATTGAATCTAATATAATCCTTTGGAATGATATGCTGATTGTTATAAAAACAAAAAATCATTTTAGTTTTTATAACAGTCTTGTTGGGTATTTCGTTCATATAATGCAAGTTATTTTTTATTTTTTTTTGCTTTTTTGAAAAACAACAAAAGGAAATACCTTAAAACAAGATTTATTTTATATTAGAAAAAAAATATATCAATATTTTATATATTTTTAATAATGGGACTCTTCTAAACTATTCTAAACTATTTTCAATATTGAAAGAGCATTTTAAACATATTTCTTTTCAATGATTTCTTATATGGTATATAAGAAATAAGCTTTTATTTTTATTTATTTTTACTTTAAACACCTATAATACAACTAACCGTTATATCTAAAAATAATCTACTTTATATCAGCTTCATCTATATTGAAATTTGAAAATTCTTTAAAAGCTATGGCTTTGGCTTTTTTTCATTTTTTTATTGTAAAATGTTATATAATGAAATTTAATCAAACTCCCATTGTGGACTTCAAATTTGCATTTTGGTAGTTTAATCTTTTCAGTAAAAATATAAAAAAAATAGTTTATCGGAAAAGTAATTGAAGAAAATAATCGAAAAACTAGATGGACAGATTTAGAAGAAAAAAGAGAAAAAATGAAATGAAATTTACTAAACAAGAACCGTTTTCGAGAAAAATTGTAAAGGAAAATATTTTTACTTTTATCTGTTAACGTCTTCTACGTCTTTTAATAATATTTAATACTTTAATATGTCGTACTTGATACGACTTGAAAAATGATTTTTCAACATATTTCCCAACAGATGGCGGTAAATCTAAATTTCATAACTCATATTTTCGAGGCGATATATCAAAATTTCTTGTTAAATTTTTTCGTTTCAAGCATAACATAGTGAAAATACTTCTTTAAAAGTGAGTTTTTAAATCGTCGTGTGGCGCTCATAATCGATTAAACCTCTAATGAGAAATTAAAGTAATTTATAGAAAGTTAATTATCAGTAAAAAATATTTCTTGATATGAAAATTATCGATAAAATACTAATTTAAAAATATCCATATTTTAAAAAGAATTGCAAGTTCTCAAGCTTTAGACCTATGTATTTCTCGAATTTAACAATGTTTCCTAATAGAGCCAATCGAATATTTTATTTTCATTTATGTTTCCTATACACTGTAACAAACAAATTTACAATTTTGTAAAATGATTTTTAATTTTTTAATTGTCTTTTCCGTGCTTCATATCTGTAATGAATTATCACTTCTCAAACTTTTAAGCTAAAACTTAATCATTCAAACATTCTATATACGATACAAAAATTCCACATAATCCACAAGAAAATCAATTATTTTATGAATTCAGAATCTAAAAAGTAACGAAGCACATTCCCAAAATAGAAGTGAAACCTGGTTTGGTAATAATAAAAACACTTCAGGAGTTGAATATTTTCAAATATATTAAACTGTTCCTTACGATGATGTTTATAAGATATATTAATTTTCCATCACTATTGTATGTAATTTTACATAATATTAATTCTATCACTAGCCCTACATTGTAAAATGTTTAAAAAAATACACTCTACATTAAAAAAATACGAATAATAGAAAACTTATTCAAATTTTGTATTTCTTCTTTAATTAAGGTCAAACATTTAATCTAAAAATACTAATTGCTCTAAATTTTCTTTACTTGAATTTTTTTGATAAGGTACCATATTTTATATAATTTTGCAATGACTTTAATGTTATTATTACCCTGAATTACATGATTTTATAAATGAAAGTAAATATATAGAAATAATTAATTATAAATAAATAATTATCCAGATTTATTTCAAATATACTAAATTGCAGTGTTGTAGACTCTTGTAGTGTACTAATATTGTAGTGTTGTAGACTCTTGTAGTGTACTAATATTGTAGTGTTGTAGACTCTTGTAGTGTACTAATATTGTAGTGTTGTAGACTCTTGTAGTGTACTAATATTGTAGTGTTGTAGACTCTTGTAGTGTACTAAATTGCAGTGTTGTAGACTCTTGTAGTGTACTAAATTGTAGTATTGTAGACTCTTGTAGTGTACTAAATTGTAGTGTTGTAGACTCTTGTAGTGTACTAAATTGTAGTGTTGTAGACTCTTGTAGTGTACTAAATTGTAGTGTTGTAGACTCTTGTAGTGTACTAAATTGTAGTGTTGTAGACTCTTGTAGTGTACTAAATTGTAGTGTTGTAGACTCTTGTAGTGTACTAAATTGTAGTATTGTAGACTCTTGTAGTGTACTAAATTGTAGTGTTGTAGACTCTTGTAGTGTACTAAATTGTAGTGTTGTAGACTCTTGTAGTGTACTAAATTGTAGTGTTGTAGACTCTTGTAGTGTACTAAATTGTAGTGTTGTAGACTCTTGTAGTGTACTAATATTGTTGTGTTGTGTAATTGTTACTAATTTAGCTTTAACGCAAAATTTTAATAATTTTGTTATAAGTATTCCAAAAATTAAACGGTGTTTAAGCTAAATACAGTTTTTTGTCTTTTCTGATTTGCTACATTAAGCTCAGCATTTTACGTAATGACAACTTTGAAATAAAAATGTAAGCATTTAAAGCAATTCATTTAGAAACTAATGATATAATCTAAACTTCGTTTAAAAAGAATATAGATACAATGTGTTTGATGTCTAAATCTGTCATTAGCGCGTTTAAAAATTTAAAGATATTCAAGTTCTTGAAAAATTTGAGAACAGACATACTCAAGAATTCTAAATTTTCGTTTCAATGGATAGTTCTTTGTCTACTCTTTTTAAATATATTCAGTACAACAAAAGACCGAAATTCGAATTGCAGGCAATTAAGTAAGTCGTTTCGAGCAACTGTAGCATGCAGATTAAACAAATAGAATTCAATTCTCAATCTAACTTCACTCAACTGTTAAAGAGATAAACATCTAAGTAGCAAAGCGATCCTTACACTTGAGCAAATTACCTAATCGTAGGCGGTGTGCTTTCAACATCAGATAAGGCGCTAAATAAATATAGATTCCTTCAAGTGACCACATCTTTAGGGTTTCTGGTTTGGCAATAAATACCATTGCTTGCAACACTACGACAGAGTTTATGGAACTTGCGGTAACAACTCTCATAAAGTTTTGAAATGCTCTTTGTAGATTGTTGAGAAAATGTCATGTAGGTGCAGACGGTAGGTACAAAATCAGATATTAAGTAGATCGAATTATTTCGCACTTAATACAATCGATTGTGTGCACAGTTAAATTTCGTATGGGGAATCATTAACAAAATTATTTTTCCGATATAATTATTATTCAACAGTTCTAATTTAAAGGAAGAAAATAATTAAGGACTTCAGAATTTAATAAGTATTTGATTAATAAATATTCAAAAAGGAGCTCCGAAGCAATTTTTTTCATTAAAATTTTTTTTGCAACCTTCATTTATTTATTTATTTTGACGTTATCCATATTTAGGATCAGAAATATTTCAGAACTTTTATTTTTATTTATTAAACTAATCTCTTGATTTTTTTTTAAATTAAAATATTTAGTACGGTAAGAAAAAGCATAAATATTAATTTGAAATGTTCCAGAATCTATGCATCTAATACTTAGGCAAGCTATTAATAAATATTTTTAAAGTATTGATACATTTCAGATGAATTCAGATTTTAAATTTAATAATGCTACATTTGTTTTCAAAGAAGATGATAGCCATAAAGATTCGTCAAATATTTATATCCCGAAGACCGCATTATTTTTTTCTAATCATTGCAAAATTTTAGTGTCGTAATGGTATACACATGAAATAATTCATGACCAAAATCAATTTAAAATATCATAGTAGAAAATAACAATACTCAGAGAACACAAAGTTTACTATGTAGGATCGTTAAGGGGTTCAGTAAAAGGTCCGAATTAGAGTAATAGTTATTTATTTACAGGTTACATTGCACTCAGACAATTTACATACATCATTTCAGAATACTTTTAAGATATATATAAGAGCGTGGATCAAAGCATGCAATGCATGCCGTCGTAATGCAACAAGGCTTCTGACGTCATCATAATTATTTGTGGTTAGTATTACAAAAACGGCTACAAATATAATTAACGATGTTATCTGCATATTTTCAATTATTCAGTTTTCTGACTCGAATTTATTTGTGACTCTTGTTATCAAGACATTTTGCACCTTTTTGGTATTAAGGAATGGCAGTCTTGTTGCTTAAGGTGTCAGCTAAAGCATTTAAGAGCCAGTAAGAATGGTTCCCCCAAACCTATTTGCATGCTTTTAAAGATGCTACCACCTCCCCTTCCGGAGAAAATTGTGGATCTTCAGTAATATCAGGAACAGTAGTAACGAAGTATTAATCTTTGTCATGTGTCTACAATCTAACTATACCTGTTCTGCGACATTTGGCGATTCATATTTGGCATACAAATACTACTCAGGTACCTGAAAATGGAATATATAAAAAATGGCTTTCTTCTGGCCTCCAGAAATCAAAATTTGACAGAGTCATAAGACCACATACCAAATTAAGTTTATCTAAGTCATTGTGTTTACATGCATGAAAGCATATAGTCTAAAGATGATTAATCCTTTGAAACATTTGGTTCAACATTTTCTTGAAAATTACATTTCATATGTTAAGTATATATACTAAATTCATCAAGTTAGTACTGTATGTTTTGTAGTTATTGAGCTTATTTGTACTCGGACAGCTGAACAGACAGACTGCCTCTGAATAAATTTCGTTAGACATATGATAGAAATCAATAAATTTGATATAAAGTCGATAAATCAAATTTCATCCATCTTGCTCAAAGCGTTTTCATCGTATTCACAGAGATAAGTACAAATAAATATAACGCAAAAATTGTGTTTTGTGGGCTTCCAGATTTAAAAGATAGAGATTCAAATATCAGAGATAAAAAAACGCAATTTATTGTTATATGACAACATTTGTTTAAAAATCACTGCTTCGGACTATTTTTTAAAACCCAAAATTACATTTTTTCAATTACAAAGATGCCTAACTTAGCTGAAAAACTATGAAATCACACTTGTTATTCAGTGTAATGCAGTGATCTCGTGACAGGAACTAAAGTATTAATTATTATTTGAGTAGAAATTTGTCTTGGAAAGTCGTTGCTTGGTATCCAAGCAACGGGTGGCTGCTGTGGACTTTTAAACGCTTTATTGTGAATTTTGTCTAAATAATAACGGCTGTACCAGCAGCCTCGCCTGTGTTGATACGTTCAATATGTATAATGTATGTGAGAAAAAGCAAGACACGTATTTTCTGTCATACAATTTTTATATTCAACCCCTTAAGAAATTTAAAGATCAGTAACACTAATAAATTGCTGATATAAAGATTTCAGAAAAAAGATAGTTTTAATCTCAACATTTGGTGCATATATATATGACTGCTGGGAGCATCTATTCTAGAGTTTGGCTCATATTGGAATATCATCTGAAAAAAGGGGTTACAGGCTCATACTGGCTTTTTTTAAGAGATTAAATTTTATTTTAAGTGATAAATTATATTCAGGTAAGGCATCTTAGGAATTTTTTTTATTCCATATAATAGTTCCTTGATTTAATATTTGATATAATAATGCACGTAGACGTTTTAATATCATTTGCTTCTAAAAAGAGGATTCCAGCGATTGCAAATCTAAATAAAGCGCAAATACATTTCCCGAAGTCAGATGCATCTTAAATATTGGAGAATGTCAATATAAATGTAAAATATTACAATGCATTTGTAAATAAATAAATAAATAATTTGAAAATAGTTTTGATTATGTTAATTTTTTGCGGAAATATTTAGATTAGGGACAAATTTTATGATCCGCATTTACATCCGTTGCCTTCATATTTTCTATAATCTATACTTATAATAAAGCTCAATGTGTGTGTGTGTGTGTGTGTGTGTGTGTGTGTGTGTGTGTGTGTGTTGGCGCTCTACAGGCCAGACCGTTTGACCTACAGCTACCAAATTTGGTACATGTATACCTTGGAGGTTGGGAATGTGCACTTGGGGTTCCTTTTTTCAAATTTTTAATTAGAATTTTAATTATTCATTAAAAACTAACTTTCCCGCCAAAAAAATTTTCCATTTTCCCCACCGCCAAATGAGAAAGGCTTCAATTTTTTTTTTCTCCCAACAGTAATGAGGCTAGGGTTAACATTTTTCGGCGGATTATTTCAATCGATTCTGTTTATTTTCTTAATGTTTGATGCATTTAAAATTAAACATTGTTAATGAATCGATCCTTCAGATTCATTCTGAAGTACTTTTGAATTAAAACAGAATAAAGGAAATTAAAAATTTCTAATCCGCATAGCGTTACCCCAACTGGCGTAGAAAAAATCACGTATTTGCGTTACGTAACTGGGGAAGAAAATTCACGCATGCGCATTCTGTTCTGCTTGTTGCTATGACAACCGTTATCAATGGATGATTTAAATTATTTTTGAGTTAGTCGCATGCTTTTGTAAGTAAATTGTACTTATGTTAGTTATATATTTTTTGTATATGTTTATAGTTTTAAGTACATCGTTTTTTAAGCAGTTTTTTTAAAACCTGTTTTCAACCGTTTATTTTAAACGATTCGTTTTATTTTCTTAGTGTTTGATGCATTTAAATTTAAACATTGTTAATTAATCAATCTGCTCATAATGAATCTAAGAAAATTTTGTTGACAAACTCTTGAGATATTGCATAAATTAAAAAAGATATTCTTTAGTGCCCATAAAGTTTAAACGCTGAGTGACTCTATTTTCAGTAATCAGATTATAAAAAAAAATGCTTTGTTTCAGTAAAAAATATTATTATATTAATTGAAGATTAATTCTTTCCACTTTAATTTAAAGCATAAATTCTACGGGTGCTAACAGAAAATGAGAGATACATATTACGTTATGACTGAAGGCCTTTATAATATTATGAATAAATTATATGACAATCAAAATTTGAAGTTTTAAATATTTTGATGAAGAAACTATTAAAGTAGAAATTGAATAAAATATTTAATTATTAAAATTTTAACGAACATTAAGATTGGCGAACCGGCTGGTCGCCAGAGGCGGCTAGTGTTTAATAAAGGATTCAGTATTTATATTTTTAGTCGCGATAATATGGCAGTAATGATTAATAAGGAAAAAAAACGTCTTTACTCTAAATATTACAAAGATACAAGAAGGTTAAAAATCTCATGAAGATAAATATCATACCTGCGTATTAAAAGCAAAAATAAAAATGTCCAAAGAAAATAAACATGATATCGGCAAATGCGATCAAATAATAATTCTCATTAAACAGCAAAAATAAACATTTATTTTTTTAATAAATTCTAATATATAGTTACATTTGTAAAATTGTAATATATTTATACATAATTTGTAACAATTCATTTTTTTTTTTCGAAAAAAAAGGCAATTGTTGTAAATTATAAATAAATCAATTCTGAAAAAGATTAAAAATTATATTGAAATAGAATTAGTATCATTGAAAATACACATTTTTTCATTTTAAGGTAGAAATAAAAGAGATAATTTTCATTGAAACTGCAACTCGTGTTTTATGACTGTAGCGACTGCATTCATTGCTTTTCATATTTACAACGTTCTGTCCCAATTTTTGTAAATGATTGTAAATTTTTGTAATGGTTACAGCATATGATCTGATTACAAAATTTTATTTAACTCTTTCTAGGGCCGTGGGAAGTATGCTTCCCACCAAATTTATCAATTTTTGTATGAAATTATGTAGGTTGGCATAAGTTCTGACAAATTTTTTTAGCAAGTCAGAAATTTAGATGCTTCACTTCTTTATCTCACACAAAATCGTGTGACTTATTTAATTATTAATTAATCAAATTAAATTTATCTAATAAGCTAAATGAATCCCTTTTCTTATTCTAATTTCAAGCCTAAAAATATTTTAACATAATATGACTAGAAAAAAATAATCTCAAATCTATCAGTATTTATACGTGTTTATTATCATAAGAAATATAATAACTCTTTCATAATTATAAAATAAGTTTAATTTTTCATTCTACATTGAAATTTATTTCAATTTCTCTACTTTCTCGATTCACAGCCGAAACGAAAGAGAATAAATACTGTGATCTACAGTAACATATATATTTTTCTGAAACCACTAAAAGTAGAACTTTTCACTTATCTTTGAATGCCAAAATAAGACCATAACCTTCAGTAACTAAAAATTCAAATGATGAAAAGTCTCGCTAACAGGCACGCATTTTGCTACTCAAACGCCTGTCAAAAAGACTATCCTCTCTCTTACATTAAATGACTCAAGCTTTGAACAAGACGCGCATTCATCTTGAAAATACTCCTATCTCGTGACTAAAATAATCCGTCTGGAACGCATTACTTTTATCGGTAGCATGTTTCAAAAGACCGAAAACACACGTCTGCGTTTCAACAGAATATCCGCTTTCTGTTTGAATGCTAATTATGATTACACAAGATGAATTTTTGGGATCGTCTGTTGCATTTTCATGGTTCTGAACACAAGTATGACGCTCACTTTGTAAAATTATTACAAAAGGGTAAGAATCCATATGATTAAATAGTGTTCTTCAGAAAGGAGATCTATTTGAGGGAAGATTCAGAGGTGAGTGTTTAATCTATAAATTTGAAGACCGAAATGAAGCTTGATGAATAATACGTGTTCTTTCATTTTTAATGCCAACCAATGATTCGTAAATGTTACTAAATAATAATTAAATCATAACGATTCGACTTAATTTCTTCTTGAAAAACTTGAATGCTTTTAAAAATTACTCATTCGTCAATAAATAAAATAAATTCCTTCTAAAAAGTGTCTTCCAATTATTCTGAAACGTACCTGGGTTTTTTTTTTAATTTTTAGTTCAAATATTCAGAAATAATATAAAATCTTAGAAATTAAGTTGCTAAAATATCTATTAATTTCTACAAACATTAATCGTTGCATTTAGTTCCTGCAATTATGAGCAATTTTTTACTCTTTTTACAATTAATTACTAATATTAATCTAATAATGGGTTTAAATTCCTAATTACTAAACTAATGATCTTTGTTTCTACAATTATGACAACATTTCGGAGAATAGTTTTAACTTAAAGAAAAAAATGTAATGAAAGAAAAGAAATTTAGATAAGAAAAAAAAATAAGAATCTGGATTGTTTTAAGAATATCTAGCATAAGCTAGAGAAGAAAGTTTAATGTTTTCTTTTCGAAATGCTGAAGAAAAGTCCTCACATTTTTCTTAATGAATACTTTTAGTGTGAAACAAGTAATTTAAGGCCTGGAGTTAAATTAATGAATCTGCATTTCAGAAGTTCATTTTTCTTCTGATGCTATTCTTAGAAAAAAAAATCCAATGAAATAGACAAGAATTTATGGCTGCTTTTGGATTAATGGTTCACTGCATTTAATCCAATTATCATAGTGGCAGTGGTCATTCAGTTATAAGCTTTTCTAAATCTTAAAGAAAACTCAGTGCTTTCTTTAAAAAATAATGGATATGGATTCATAGAAAAATAATCAGTTTTTATACTTGCATATCAAAAGTATTAATAAATAAAGAAATGCCCTTAAAAGTTTTGGTGCTATGATTCATTTAATAATAGATGAAATACATTTTTCAAAAAATATTTTGAATTTAAATAAGTAATTAGATATAGTTAAATATAACCTCATTTCAAGTATGCGATAAAACTATATTATACATACAACTAATATTTTATAAAAAAAAGTTCTAAAAATGACTTTCACCGTGATTGTTTTTGTTATGTCTTGAATATCTAATATAGGTAATACGATAGCATTTTAAAAAATCTTTGACAGGTAACAGGAAAAAATATCAATAGAAGTTAATTGCATACTATATATTATTTGATAAATATTTAATAAACCGTAATTAAAATAAAATTCAAATTTTTCAAGACGAAATCATATGAATGTTTGGAAGATTATATGATTATTTAGAGTGAACTTTTTAAAGATTTTTCTATGATTTGTGTACAGGTATTATGATCAATTTAGGCACTAGTAATAAAACAATTTAATAAAAATTATATTAGAAGGTTATTTTTAATCTGAAAACATATATAAGAAAATACGTAATAAAATACGTATATAAAATAATACGTAATATAAAATTAAATCAAAAGCGTTTTTCTTAATCTGCATTGCAACATTGATTATGAGCTCACATGTCATCTATCTGTCTTCGTCTACGAAATATGCATTATCCTTTCATAGCGTGGAATATTCCTTTCAATATATTATCCGTTTTCTTTTGCATTACTAAAGATTTCATAGCTTCAAAAATGTTTAAACTTTATATTTTTTATTTATATTTACTTGTTTGCCTTTTATATACACATATATATATAAAAGAAAATGAATAAAGGACAACAGAAAATTTCATTTCCTCTCCTTATTTTTCAAAAGAGTTTTTATCTATGACTTCTGATGATTGCTTAAGCAAAGGAAAAGAAATATTTTATGTAATAAAATTTCTCCTGCATCTAAATTTTTATTTATATATTCATTATTCCAAAAATGCTGACACAATACAAAAAAAAAAGAATTTTATAAAAGAATCGTTTGTCTCTTACTGGGCTAACTGCTCTGTCTTCATTGGTACACATTGGAACTTAAGTTGCTATTGGCATTATTTTTCAAATGAAGGGATTCTTGAGGTTCTCAAAAAAATAAAGATAACATATCGCATTGAACCTCTTCTCTTCCAAGATAATGAAATATAATGCGAATAGCAATTTAAAGAAATCATTCATAGATACTATTTTGCAATTATAATTGCATTATCATACAAGGAAACATTGGCAAATGCTTTCGACATATAGAAGTGCTGAATTTACTCTATGAGTATTAAAACGCCCTAAACGTTCATTCAGGTATCATGACGCCTAGGTATCATTTTAAAAGTTTTTTTTAATTATTTTTATCAATTTTGTAATCTTGGATATCATCGAAATTGCTTCCCCTTTCTTTAAATGCGACTGGGTGAATCTCCGACGGGGGTGTGTCCAGATGGGTTTGGTGGAAGGAAAACTTTATGAGAACTCTCAAAAGATACCGGAAATTGCATAAGTTAAGTGGGATCCTCTTCTGTATATTAAATATTTAAGAACATAAGATGTCAATGCGTTTTTTAACGAATACAGGTATTTTGTCTTATCTGCGAGAGATAATATTAGGCGTTCCAGTATTCTGAGGCACCTAAAACTTATGAATAAAAAAGTTAATAAGCAAATAAGGTAGTAAAAAATACTACACTTCAAAAGTCATAGTTTCTTTCTGACAAAATTATCGATAGTTTCAAACAATATATTACTTGTTATAGCCTATTGTTAAGGACATTTTCCTTTCTCCTATTAAGTAATTACTAAATTAACAAATATATCACCTATTATACATATCAAACTTCCTGTATTCACATTTTGATTCAACTCAAAATATTTCCAGTGCATACATGACATCATATTCGATATTTATTTATAATTACTTTAACAGCAGAACTAAAATTATATTGGCCGGAATATAGCTAATAGTAAAATACCTTTATTTCTAAATATCCTTTTCATTATTAAAATGATAAATTAACCACTGAATTAAAATACAACTATTTTTCTGACTCGAAATAGAGGATATAAATGTGCAATTCCTCATTATTTTTTTAAAAGATCTCTATTAATACAAAGACGCCTTACTACTGAAGAATAAAACTTGAGATATTCGCTAACGTCCCTCGGTTCTGAATTTCATTAAATGCGAAATCGATGGATGAATATCGAAATCGATGTTAATTCGATAACGCAGGCCTATTTGGAATCAAAAGTATTAAAAGAAATTGATGCAATAATTTAGTTCTTCAGATCATTAAAAAAAGACAAAAAAAATTATATTTTATGATATTAATTAACATATCATTTCAAGTTATTAAGTTTCTATTAAATATATTACTACAAAAATTTTGAAATAACTGCATAAATTTTCATATATCTACTCTTTCCACCAATTCTAACAATTTATTCAAACCCGAGACTAAAAGGAAAAATTAATATTCAGATGATTTTTGGTATCCTGTGCTAATTCAAAAAGATAAGATAAAAAGGAAAATTTGATTTCGAGAAAAGGTCAGATATTTGAAAGGAATTCTTTTATTAATATGAGAAGGTGCAAGTAGATTTTTCAGGATAAATTTAATTCTATAAGCTTGATAAACTAAAAAAAAATAATCAAACTTTAAAGCATTTAATCCATTTTTTTCTATTGTGTTAAATTCCGAAAATAAATTAACTTCGAAGAAATTTGATAATTACAAAACAGCAAAAGAAAGTGTCGTAACTAAATATGGTATCCTATTCCAATAAAATTGCAATAAACAAATACTTAACTCCATACAGATTTATTTTTATTATGGTTTCCTTTTTAGGTAGATTAAAAACATTTGTTTCGTACTATTGCATTAAATTTCATTTAAATTCTACATTCATTTTTATTAGATTAGAAGAAAACCTTGAGAAATTACATTCCAGAAATGCTTTATATGCTTCAAAACTGATTTTGTTTGATTGGAATAATCATGTTTTTGCATTTGTGAAGTATTTTTGAAAAATAAAGCTCCCCCCAAAAGTGAAATATGGTACTTGGACAGGCAGATGAGGTTTTTAAAATACATTAAAAAATAATTCAACGTTTTCAGTTTTGAGAAAAACGCTAAATTTATATTATTATATATTATAATTATTTATATTATCATAAATTTATCATATTTGAACAATCTGCTTCCTATAATGAATTTCCTACAGATTAAAATTTTTTTGCTGTTAAATAAAATTATCATCTACAAGCACCTTTTGATTTTTAATTACATCTGTAGTAGCATTTCTAATGATAGTACTCAAAAGACAAAAATATTAGTAACACAAATGACTCATGAATTTCACACGGTATTTTTATGGATTATTTTTATTTGCCTTCAGTAGCTTGCATTTTAAGTTATTGCAATTCGCATAGAAAAACTTTGGTTTAACAAATATGGCATGGCAGTTTTTGAATAAAAAAACAGTTTCAAGCGTTAATTAGTCTTTTTCCATTCCAATTACATCCTATTCATTATTGGTATTCTTAATGTTTTTGATGAATATAAAAATGTAATTACAATTGTTTAATTATTATCAGCGAATTTTAAGACTCAGAATAAGCACTTTATTCTTAATGAAATGGGTCGCTTATCTAAACAATTATTTCTTTTTTGATTCGCATGAGTAAAAAAAAAAATGGTAATATTCAAAATAAGTTAGAGAGAAGGGACAAAATAGTCATCTCTAATTCCCATCCTATTTAAAAATTAGGTTAAGAGATGTTGAGAGTAATTGCTTAATACACATATATATTTTAATTTGGAAGCATTGATGACGGATTTCAATCTATGGATTTTCAATTCAGATGAGCTTTTAATAACAAACTGTTCAAATTATGTTTGTGTAGAATAAAATATTTGGTATGTATTTGAAATTTGACTTTCAATTCATCAAATGTTAAATATATCGGATGCAGATTTATTTTATTTAATCTTTTGATAAAGAGATAGTTGAAAAATACTGAATCATTAGAAGTATTTTTTTGTATTCCCCCCCCCCCAAACATTCGAATAGATAGATACAAATTAAAATATCTTTCGCAATTTCTCCGCCATATTAAATTTCAGAATATTTAATTTATACCGGATTTCCATCTCGAAATTAAGTATTTTTTGGTCCAGTTTTATTTCGTAACAAAAATATAAAAATTGTAATTTTTTTCTTACAAATTTTTACTTAGCATTTTAACGATGTCATTATGTTAACTTATTCTGGTTATTACATAATAAAATAGTAGTTCTTGCAATTTATACTAAAAAAATTAAATCGAAATGTGTATATCTTTAATGTTCGGCAATTGAAAAACTTTCATATACAATTAAAATTTATTTTTTTTGCTGCTGTTAGAAGAATTTCGATAAAAAAAATGCGAAAATTGTTTATTTAAAGAATAAATGCATCATAAAAAGGAATTAAAACAAGAAATTTTTACATATTTTGAAATTATATTGTAAGCTATTTAGATATCATTGTAAATCATTTTTAAGTTTTTTGAAATTTCACTGTATGTCACCATCCCATTGATTTTCTTGTATAATTACACAATATAACACCAAAATTTTTAAGGAGGAAGGCCTGGGTTAAATGACAGATTTCTATCTTGACTATCCAAAGCTGACGAGTTTCGATATAAACCGCTGAAAAAAATGGTAACAGAATATATCAATAAAAGTCCAATAGTCCACTGTAATAGCACTAGAAAACATGCATCTTTAGTGTTACTTTAAAATCTGAGAGATCGTAGCCGAGAATTATTTTACACTATATATCTAATTTTCCAACTATATTTTGTTAAGAATGCAAATAAAGCTTTTATGAAGATTAACTTTACTATATAATTTTAAAAAATCTAAATTGAAGGAACAATGCTTGTCCAAAAAAATTCTGCCGATTAAAACGATGCATATGTTTTAATTGGAGTCATATTGTAGAGATAAATCGGTCTAATTTTACTGTATAGTATAAAGGAACTTTTACTGCAATTCAGCATTTTAAATTGATATGTTACATCATCGGTAAATTAGCAATTAGACTGTCTGAAGGATAAAGAATGAAACATTTTTATTGTCATATGCCAGTTTTATTCTTAAAATTTATAAACTTCATATTATTTATGGTGAATTCCTTTATTCGTTGTATTGAAAAACTCTCTCGGAAAGCCGAATATGTAGCGACTCAATTCATCATTGGCGTATTGTAGTTCCCTATAGATAAGCTGCACATTTTTTTTTTCGAAAGAGGATTTATGATCCCAAAATATGAAGAAAAGATTATTAAATATAACTATATATATAATGCGTAGCTTGGTTATGCCCATATGATTTTTTTTCGCAAATTGGAGAAACCTACATTATACATTCAAGATCTTTTCTCGACATATCAGTAGGGCGTGACCTGCGGTTTGGCTTTAGTTTAGTTAAATTAACGCCCCGTTTTAAAGCAGCGCTTGGGTTATTTAGGGAAAAACATTTTAATTTTAAGACACAGTCAAATGATGACGACGACACCTGAGCTGGTATCCTCTGTCTAAACTTTCACACCACACCACATTAGTGGGAGGACATTTGAACGGGCTTCACGTGCACCAGACCAGCTTACATGACGGTTCTTTGGTGGGATCCGGAAACCTCCTTTCCTGAAGATGAGACCTTATCACTAGGCCACTGCAGATCTTCTACAGTTTGCGATAACCTGTTTTAGATCATTACGTTTACAATTTATTTTAATGAATATATAGTTTGATTTTCCATTCAGATATAGGCATACTACGTTTATACATAAATATTGTATTATCTATTTTAAAACATTTTACTCCCCGTTTTGAGGTGATTTTGTTCACTCGGAAAAAAATCGCATACTATTTTTATTACTCACTCAATTTGTGATCTTTGAATAGTATTTCCTCAATGTGTGTCATCATTTACAATAACTCTCCTTTTATTAATAGAGAAATCAAATTGCAACTTTTAAAAAATAATCATTACCAAGAAGGTTTCTTCTATACTGTATAATCACTATGTAGTTTCTTTGAATGGAGCACATATTTTAAGTGCGAATTTTGATGAAAATGCAAAGGTTTATTTTGATTATTTATCTCTATACATTTGCAAAAGCACCAGTCTTCTAACTACGGCCTTCTGTGTTGGAAGATTACTTTCTTTAGTCATTAAGTGAATGCTTCCATTAGCGCCCAGTAAGCATCTTGAAGCAAAGCTTCTTGTGAGATTCTAGTTCTCTCTGTATGCGAACTTAGCAGAAAAGAAAGATAATCTTCCGCTCTCAAGCAATGGGTTAATGATCAACTGGTAAGTCACTTTCTTAGACCTTTTGCATTCTAGCACCAAGTCGCTGGTAAGAGTAACAGATTTTGATATATCTATTCCAAAAGCAAACATTCTTTAGTTTTTATGATAATATCTACATTTTCTCTGGCAAAATAATTTTTTGTGTATATTTACCTTCAATGACAAACATAATGAAATTAAAGTTGGTATATTCAATACAGTGTTGTAGATCATCTTTATTTCAATACGTTACCCATATTTTTCTCATACATGTCTAAATTCAGAAACATCTGAATGGATATTTTCAAAGATATAAATATTATCAGTAATAATTATGAGAGAGCAGTAAAAGAAATAATACTTTATTATTTGATCTCTTAATTTTTGGATTTTTTTAAAAAAAATTTTTTGCTAAAAACTAATGATTTTTTAAAAAAAAATTCTTTTCTCGAAATTATAAAGTAACGTAAATACAAGAAAATTTACAGGATACATCAAGAAAACATCAAAAGTTGTTCATTGATCTAAAATAGTGTTATTCAAAGCTTTAAAATTCGATCACATTTAGTCTCAGAAGTGTAAAAACTTATTTATAGCAAATTGTTAGCGAGTTAAAAACTATTTTGCTAAATAAGATTGAATAATCCGGGGAAACGAATGGAATTAAAAAAAAAACAGTTTCTTTAGCGGTAAATTTATTTATTCCAATAATATAAAATAAAATTTTCTGATGCTATTTTACCAATATATCTACTCCTAATGTTTTATAAATTAGTTACTGATCAATGTGGACTTCTATACCATATTATACTAACGTAACACTACAACGCATTCATTACATTACATTAAACACAATTAGAGGGAAGTTGTGTCCCAAGAGGACATTTATGATTATTTTGTCCATAATTTTGTTTCGCATGGAGAAAAACATTGACAGCATGTAATGACCAGCTATACAAAGATGAGTAAATCTTAGATAAGCACTTCAGACTACCATTTTTGAATGCTGATAATTAAGTGAATAGACAGAATAAACCTCATAATCCATATTCATTCTATGGAATATTTTATTAAATTTTACATATTATTTTTCCAAAAACTGTAGAATTCGAATAATTTCCAATATTATATTTAAATATACATAATACGAATTCATCAAACTTTTTCTGACAACAATATACAATTTTCAAAATGTATTGGCAACCATATATACTTTTTTTCTTCATTATTTTTTTTGAATAAATTAATTTTTTTCTTTTTATAACAAGACGAAATAGATCGTTGATTCGGTTATGGAAAAAAAATTAAAAGTGGACGCGCCATTTTATTTAGCTGAAAGAAAATGGAACGAAAGCATAAAAAGAATGCATTTCATTGAAACCTAAAAAAATGCAAAAAGAAAAACTGTCAATTTTGTTTTTTATATCTATAAGCTATTCAATTTTTTTTCTATATTACTCATAACATAAAAAGATGTTTGTCTACGACGCATATGAAATCACTAGCCATTAAGTGTAATAATTTTTTTTAAGATCTCAAAGTATCATGCATATCAATTTTAATGATGCAGTTATAATTCTCGCTTCCGGATCCAGCTATGTTACTTCGTATATCTTTTTCATTAAGATTCAGTGTTGCGCAAATAAAAAAAAAATTATTTTAAGTAAAACTAGTTAATAAGATATGAAACGAAGCATATCTAATATTTTCAGTTTATTTGAAAAATAATTAGACTTTATGTCTACTATATATTTCTTAGAAATATATTCTTCATAGGGGCATTTATTATATTCCATATATTTATTTATTTAGGATTATACTATATAATTGCATTTTACTCTTTTATTTAGAATTTAATGAGAAAATACGCAATACTTCCGGGGTAAATAAATAAGTAATTAAACGTAATTTTTTTATGAAATTGAATATACTAATTTCTTCATTACAAATGATTTTAAAACAAATTATTTTTATTAAAAATATTTGAATTGTTTTCTCAAAGAAAAGACGAATTAAATATTCCCCAAGACAAAATTAAATTGTAGAAATTTTATATCATTTTTCAAAATTTTTGAATAATCTAATTAGAAAAAAAAAGTGTAGCAAAAAAAAGAATCAATTCAGCATCGTTTCTGCATATTATTTCCTAAAGGATTTCGGTATGAATGATTTTTTTAAATATGTAAATAAACTCTTTTTTCTTTAACTTATCTTAAATTAATTTTCAAAAATTAATTATCTAAAGTATAATGATGAATTTAAAATTATATATTTCATAAATCTAAGAAAGTTATTTTTTCATAACTTTTCTTTTAGTTTCATGAACACTAGGATCCTTTTTTACAAGGAGAAATATGGAAATGATACAGAAACTAATTATAAAAGTAAATTCGTGAAGTTTAATTTTTGTGTTTGATGTTTAAAACATTTCTTAATCTGGAAGATTTATTAATTATTTTAAACACTTTTATTAAACCTTATATTTGGTCTACGCTTATAAAAAATTTTGTAATCATTTCCCGTTCACTTAATGATCTGCTTCTGTTTTGGTATTTTGTCCACTTGGATATTTTCGGAAACAACACAGTATTTTCAGAACAAAATTATCAAAGAATTGATTTATTTTATTTTATTTCATTCTTTTATTAATAGATTTGGTGGAAATTACTTAAACATTTATTAATTCTAAAAAAATTGCAATAATGATGGTGATGTAAAATTATCTTTATTTTTTCATGGAAATTAGAATGTCTATGAGCTGATTGATTGTATGTTAAAATGATAAAAAATCATAGAAAAAATGAAAAATATGTATTTCAGCAATTTTTTCTCGATCGACAAAAAAAAACTTATTTTAGTTAGCAATTATTTATTTGCTAACCAAATAATTATATCGAAAGTATTTCAAAATTTAATCCAAGTATCAATATATTCATCAGCAGTTTTTAAAAATTTGGAAACAGTAAAACAATCTATCTATATTTTCAAAATATTCTTTGGCATAAAAATTTCAAATGTTATTCCTTAATTATTGCAGCAGCACCTTCATCTCATTTCATACGTAAAATGTAAAGAATGAAAAGAGTATTTTAAAATGTATTTCCTTTCTGTAAAAATGGAAGTTATCAATTATTTGTCATGTTTTGCTTTGATAAAATAATTAACTATTAGGAGGAATCATTTTGATGCAACTCTTATTCCACACACCATTTTCAATTCTTTTTCATTTAAGAATATCTAGCCGTAAAATAAATGAATAATGAAAAAAATAGAACGGGATTAGTTTCATGACATTTATTACGTATTTATTCACCAGTTACAACTGCAACTATAACATATATGTGTTTGAAAAATAATAAATATAATACATTTCAAAATTAATATCAGATGAAAATTTTAAAATTATATTTAAAAGATTGATAAATATGAAAAATTATAAACACAGAATAGCTAGCTATTAAATGAAAGTCGTCTGATTTGTAAAATAATATAGAATATAATTTATGCGATACAATCTTCTTCAATTAAATTTATAAGGAATTAGTAAATATTGAGCAAGCACATTATTTTTTCATCTTAAATAATTTAATTAAGAATTGTAAATATTATTTAAAATAATAACAAGCTTTTGGATTATAATAAATCATGATTATAATTGTAATTAAGAGGATACGATCTTTAACATTATCTTTCTTATTGTTTTTACATACACTAAAACAAAAACAAAACAAAAAATCACAAAATACTATTCAATTTTGTGAACTCAGATTTAAAGAAAAAAACTCCTTTCAAGTTGACACACGAAGAAGTGAAACAGAAAGATGGAATTTGATTTTTATTTTAGTTCATTTTTGAATGTTTCTTCAGAAATATGCTTGGAAATTCCGTTAATTAAGAGCAACTATTTATTTTTTTCTGAAGTGAACTTTTACGCCTTCCACATAAGCAGCATAGTAAGGCTTTATAAAATTGCACTTCTTACAACTTTAGTTTTAATGGGTACTTTTGACTAATTAACTAAGAAATTAATTCTTGTTACATGTTTGTTAAAATGAAAAAATATTCTGAACGTTAAATCTCTTCTTAGATTACTTTTCTTTCTATAAAAATTTTCAAATCGGCGTTTAAACCTAGGTCTTCACATCAATTTGGCACAACTTTATCAACAATGTATCGAAGCAATATAAATGTCTTGAGTCAAGGCGATATAAGTGAAATTTCCAAAAACGAAACAAGGAAAAAAAAATCGAATTGTTAAATTCATAGTACTAACACAAAATATTAAATATAAATAATTAAATAAAATAATATGAACAAAATATAAAAATTAAAAAAAGGTTTTTAGGAAGGAGCATAGTATATAATTGTGAAATTCATTTCCTGTGCATTTTCTTTTTTGATTCATAATTATATCTTTTAATTTCTATATCTCCAATGTTTTTATTGAAAAATATGCTTTTTTTTATTAAAAGTGAATTTTATGTTTAACAAAATTATATTCAGATTCTGTTAAAAGTTTTATTCTGGTCTTAAGGACATTTCCAGTCTTAACGTACTTTTTTCCATAGTGAGAATAATTCAGTAATGTATTAAAAATTAACTTTCACATTAAACTTAAGCTCAAATATCCTAAATAAGTGTCTGATATTTTATTTTTTTTAGTTGGTCCTTTTGATCTTACCTCTTATCTTCGTTGTTTCCATACCGCTAAATTTCCTTATGATCTTATTTCCTTAGATGCTTTTTTTTTCTTATTGAAACTAAGAAGTGATCATTTCTCTTTAGTTTTGGTCTTATTTCCTTAATTTTTAACCTTATTTTATTATTCTAAAGTAATGGTTTATTTAAGGTTTATTTTTAAAGACCCCCTTTAGGACCAGAAGTGGTGACCGAATGAAGGAAGTGGTTAGAGCGCTCCGAAGTAGAGCGTCACCACCATAGAGTTGAAATAGTGAGCTCTATCTATCAGCTCTATGGTCACCACGGGCCCACGTAGGTTTCGCAGTTAAGCCTCATTTCACAAAAAAAAAAAAAAAAAAAAAATGCATATAAAATCATAATTTTTAATATAATGTACTTCAATTTCACAAGTAAAATGTTTAATATATTGCTATTTAATATGTATTAACATAAAGGTTATAACATTAATAGGAATGAATAAAATAAGCAAAACACTTAACTTTTAATTATACCTACGAAAATAAATATTATACACATGAAAGCAAAGTTACAAATATAAAAATTCACTATCACCCCCAGCAACAGATATTTGTGCGCACTTTTCCATATTCTCCTAAAGAAAAATAAATCAAAGCAATCAACATGAAAGCCAAAGTCCCTTTAAATCACACATGCACTTTCAGAGAACCGTTTGTTTATATCAATAAATCTACAAAACAGAAACCAATGCCTGCCCACTTATGAATGTCAAATGAACAATTAGTCTGTTAAATATTTCATTCTTTTCATATTGTGAAGCCGAAATAGAACTGATCAAAAACATAAATTACTATGTAGCGATTTCGAAACTGCAAATAACAAATCTATTCCCCCTACATAAATCAACCAATAAGCATTCCCTTATGTCCCCACTCAGTCAGAATATAAAGAAAAACCCAGATGAAAACAATTCATGGCCCTTTGAATGCCTAATCCTATCGAAAGAGCCGAGTACGTGCAATTGCAAGAATATATTGAAGGTTACAACGGACTTCAACCGCCATCTAGTGTTGTTTAAAAATTTAAATAAAATGTCCCAAATTGAAATCGCGCCGGCGTGTTCGTGAGCATATAGAGGCGGAAAAGCTCGTCGCGTATTGTAGGCCGTGAAAGGAGACTCGTATGATCACATATACGTGATCATGGTCCTGAAGGGATTAAAGACCCAGTTAATATGTTGAAAATTCATCTATTAGAATTATTAAAATAAACTCTTAATTTTAAGACAAATCATATAAGATATTTTTGTCCTACCTAGTGGCAATTTTGAAATTTTAATTCATATACACAAGTTTAGTTCTAAACATATTTCATTTTTCTTTTTTGATTGATTGATGATAAAATTTTGAAGTTCAGCAAAATTCTTACATCAACATTTTTCGAATAAATAAATTTCCCTCGAATATTCATAATTCAAGATCAGGTGGAATTGAAATAAATGCTTGATGTTTAATAAAATAGATGATTAAAGCAGTTACAAATTTAGAGACAGAATTTTCAAATGTTTAATTACTGCATCGTAACTTAATGAATCCAGGCAAATAAATTCTTAATATGTAAGCTATGCCATAAAATATAACTTATTTCTTTTTCTTCTGTTCGCAAATACCAATAATTCTTGAAATATTTTACTATATTGCAGTGAAAAGTCTCTAAAACGATTCTTATGTAGACTTTTAAAGGATAAATAAAGAAAACATTTTTATTTTGTACCTGCGTTCAAGCTTATAGCGAAATCATTTTCACTCTATTGTCCAATAATTTGTTCCCATTTTTTTATAATAAAAATAAAAAAGAGACAAAATTATTTTTACAAGAAATTTTGGCATTTTTCTAATAATTAAAAAAAGTAAGCTTATAATTTTTAGATAGCAAAAAATAAGAAAAAAAAGCTTTATGTATAATTGAATATAATTATAAATGTTTTTATTACACAAAAGTAATTGTTAACCTGTTAAGAAGAACAGTTTTATTTCGATTATGCATAAAAAAGATTATTTAAAGAAAAGGAAAAAATCTCTAAAAGTTTGCAAATCATTAAATATTTATTAGAAACAATTTCTAAAAACACACATTTACTTTACTAAAAAGAATTTATTATTTTAATCTTTCTCTTTTCCTTGTTTTCTTTAATATCTCATTATTATAAATATTATTATTCATCACATTCTTTTTTTTTCAAATTAATAGCTAAATAGTTGCCCTAGAAAGACATTTATCAACTGATAATCAAAAATATGGAGATAGTATATTGTCACCAATAACACATAAAAGTGCAAAATTTCAGAATTTTGCTCATTTAGGAAATGAGTGACGGAATAGATTACAAATGTCATGCTTACCAGCACGAAAAAAAAATTAAATTATCGAAAAAAATCGAATTAAAAGGATATAGAAATGAACTATGGATATTGGAACTACCGAATGAAAAATGTTGCTGACTTCAGTTTATAAACATCAATTTCTGAAGGAATTTAATGCACTTAAATTTTTCTTTTCTTACTGAAAGTAAAACGATTTTTTTGTCTATTCCCTTATGTCCGGTTTTTGTAGTTAAATTGTTGCTGCTTGTAATATCCCTAGTAATAATGGTTTATAGTTTATTTTAGCCATGCATGTGCAGTAGATTACTTTATAAAAAATATACTTGGGTACAAAGAAATTATTCTTTTTTTTAATAAAATGACAGCTGAACAGTTAGAAGTGTCAACCAAGATACCTAAGCAGACCAGCGTTTTTGTTCAGTTACTAAATATTTTTTTTATGAATGTAGAACTTGTCAACTTGAACACGATCTTGTTGTTACGGGTAATAAGAAAAATTTTGTTCTTCTATATAACATCTCAATTTTTTTATTACAGTTTTACTTGAATATTTTTTATTTAAAATTTGTAACTTTTGGCTTTTAATGAATATTTCATTATTAAAAAATATCATCATTTCAACTTCTTTTTAACTCAAATTCATAGCCAATAATTTGTTAATTAAGTTAACATTTGTAATATAAATTTATTACAATTTATGAATTAATTTGAAATTCTCTGAAATTAAAAAAAAAATTATTTCACTCCAAATTTGCAACTTTCTCTCAGAGTTCTGAATATGTGTCAGCAGGAATTTTCTGTGCTAAAGTATCCAATGCGACCTTGTTGACTTTCAAATTCAAATATCTTCTTTTAACCAATTACTAGAGGTCTAATGAACCTAATTCTTCATGTAACATATGCCACTGGATTGCGACAATTTCCTCTTTTATTTAATTATTTATTTTTCTTTTTTGAAACTTTATAAAAACGAAATTCAAATGCCACATATCCCTACAATCTTCCCTCGCTGAACATCATTTACTCGCTTAAAATATCGCCCCATTTCATTTTAGACATCCAGTATACTTTTTCTCAATATTTTCAAAATTTTTAGAGTTATCTCTTCACATGGTCATTTACAGTGCGTGTGAGTATATCACGCACTAACTCATCTAGGAATAGTTCATTTATGCATTTCATTGCGACGCTAAAACGTTGATTATTGCATCATGAAGCCTAAAAGGAAAAATAACTTTCTTAGATCTTGCAAACAATGTCTTTCTTGGGTTTGAATTCCTTATTCTACGAAAATATATCTTTATTTTTAGGAATACATTGCATTATATATAAATAATTTTAATAATCATTTAAATGTGTAAGAAATATTATACAGCTTGTTTCCAAGGTCACTTGGCCCAACAGTCACAGATATTTTTTTCACTATAGTAACATTTTTCTCTTCATTCTGCTTCAAATACATATCCTAGACATCTTGCTGTTTCAATGTATTACATTCGAAAGCCGATTACTTCGTTATAATGTTAGCCAACAATTATACAGGGATATATTGTATAAAGAAATACAAATAATCCAGTGAAGTTAATTGGATTAAAATATTATACTGTTACATTTGCTTTATAAAGCATAACAACTCCTGATTTTATTTCATATTTTATAATCTTGTTCCAGATGATCTTTCAGGATTACATAACAGTGGAAAATCTCTTTCGAACAATAATAACATTTTTCGGATACATCATAATATAACCGATAACGAAGTTTTACACAATTATCTAGTAGAGTAATAACTAATCGTTTAATCATATTTCATAGAATTATTACACAGAAAACATTTTTTTTATATACAGAATTATTTTCAATAAGCTCACTGCTCTAAAAATATTGTTCTTCATCCCTTCAAAACTAATAAGAGTGCTACGGAATAAGGTATAGAAAAGTTAATAATGAAGCATCAATGACATGGAAATTTCTTCCTAAAAACAGATATCTGGACTGAAAAAATTGATACTACTTGAAAACAATAAATACATTCTGCTGTAATGCATCTCCAAGACGAAATCTTTATACGAAACTAAATTACTTGTCGTAAAATGTATTACAGTTGCTTTCATATATTGCTTAGTAGATGGAATAAAATCCTAGCTATGTGACATGTTTGGTTAGTAGTTCCACTTTTTCGTCATTGCTTCGGAACCTTTGAATCAATTACTTTTATGGCAAGAAAATAAAATTATGATATCTTACATTTGCTTTTCAAGTACTCTCTACTAATAGATGATTGCGAAAAAAAATGAAAGATGAAATATTGATTCCTATCATTTCTCAAACCCATATATACTTTGTTAAACTATAGCTATAATGAATTGAGCATTAAATAATTCATTTCAAAAATTTATCCATTTGAAATAATTAGAATTCTTCAAAACAAATGCATATATTCTGGTCTTTATATATAAATGAGAAAACTGTATCCGAGTATAATTGTAAAATTGTTCTAACAGCAATTTCCTTATTGGTGATTTGCAATGCGAGATAAGACTATAAATTTGTCATTTACTTTATTTTTGAGATTGTAAGTGAAAACAAATAGCTTTAAAATATAAGATTCAAATTTATTTCTTTAAATTTAAACCTTTGACTATAATATACTAGATGATTCCATTTCAAAAGTAATTAATTTTCTTAGCGTTCGTATTTCAAATTTGTAAAGTAAAATAGAAAGTAGAATATCAAGATTCGTTTTAAAATTCTGTAATTTAACAATATTTAAAATATAACCTAAAGTTTGCTTGAAATTTAAATTGTGGTTTAATTTCATACTAGCTACTTAGCTTATGAAAGTAGTGTGTGTGCAAATAAAGTGAAGGAAATTTTCCAACCTGGTAAATTGCTCGGTTTGGGCTATCAGTAATGAGTTACAAATAAGTGAGCTTACAACTTATTAAGGTAAATGGAAAAATTAAAGATATGAATTTATGTGGTTACAGTTTAAATCATGTATTCAATAAACAAAATGGTAATAATTATGATATTTGTAATTCATGCAAACATACTTTAAAATATCGCTTCATTAATATTGAAACAAATTTCAACCATACTGCAACCGATACGTGCTTTCTTTGATTCATGCTCTCTTTGATAAAAGAAGTTTCCAATTAGGAAAAGTGCAATAAATTTGTAGACATCGATTTAAGACCTATACTCTCATTTCTGTCTTGAATTTTTCAGTGGGACTAGCTAACTTTGTCCCAACCTTCTGCTTCAGACCGACTTTTAATTTGAAATGAATGCATGATAATAAGAAGTTTACTTGTGAAAAAAATAAGAAAAATCAATGTATAGAACAGCATTTTCAAGATTCGAAGAAGAAAATGTATTGGGATTTTAAAAACTTCAGAATATTTCGGTAAACTCCAGTAAAAAGGAACGCTTAAATATATAACGCTTTGTCTCTTAATCTCAGGTATGTAAAGTATTTATTGACTAACAAAATGCATACATTTATTTCCTAGGAGACCTTTTGCACCCCATGCAGATAAAAATAGTTCCATTTTATTTCACTTCATCTGAACTTTCTTTTTGGTGAAACTCTCAACGGAATCCAGGGTAGGAATAACATCTTATATAAATGAGGTTTTTCATCTAAATCCATCCGCAAATCTCTCGAGTTTGAAGTATCACAAGGTCTTTTCTTTGTATTACTTGGAATTCTTGCTTTTCAAGTAAAAAAAACAGATAAAAAAATTGTTGCGAAAACCTTCTGATATAAAATAATATCTTTATGCAATTTATTCTCATTGGAATCTGAAACTCAACCTTGTCGTCACTCAGTTGCAATCAATTCTTTAAAATGCCTGTGTAACATATCATTTGGTAATACGTTCTTTGTTTTAATACTTTATATAGCCATCCCTTTTATTAGAACTATAGTATTATATGCATTTTTTAATTCAATTAAAACTATAAGAGAATTAAAAAATGCAGACTAAATTGCTTCTTCTTGATTTTAAAACTTTTTGCAAATTTGAAATATGAATTATATTAATTGTATTCTGCCAGAAACGACCCAATCGAAAAAAGAAAAACGAGTTGATATCTGCAGCTGCTCTAAAATATATGGGTAAAAATGGGGATGTGGTTACAGTGGAAATCACTTCATATGATCGCGATTAATATCATCATTCCCTCATCTTTCCAAGCTGATATATTGAAATTTACACAAAAATATTCTTTTATTGTGATCACTATATTTAATGTTACTAGGTTTGAAGTAAAGAATGGGTCAATCCTTCATTTTCAACAGAGTTAACAGTTGATGTTCATGGAATATCCTACTATATTTGTTACTAAGCATCTGAAGCCATTTCTCCCATGGACTGGGGTTCTCATTCTTTTATCTGGACTAGAGTGATCTGGATTAGTTAAAACGGAAAGCTACAATGCCAAATCTGGCTTGATATCTGTTGAAGAGCCATACACCATTGTTGCCTATGGTTGAATTATGAAAGTATGATGGATAAGAAAAGAACTCATTTGAGTATTAAGTACAAATTTGAGATTCCTAACATTTATGAAAATTTATGTAAAACAAATGAACAGAACACTGCAGAACAACTGAAAATTTTACAGTCTCTACAATGTGAAATTTTGAACAATCATAAACATGGAAAATTGTTTTGAAAAAAACTCCTTAACGAACACCAAAATAAGTCAAGCCCTTGATATTTTGCAACTGATGTGCTGAATTACTAAATAAATTAAAAATGCAAGCACAACCAATATATAAACAAATAAATTTTCATGGAACAATTATCAAGACGCAATAATTAATGAATAATTTAGTTACTATTTTTTGAAGCAAATTATACATAGCCCTGAGGTAGGTTTAATTTTTCTCTTTCTTAATTTGATGAAAATATAGTTAACTTTACCAAATTAGATTATCATCATTAATTAGTCACCATCAAATTTCTTGAGTCCGGAAATGATTATATTAAGTAGCTGCTACAATATACGTGCCATATACTGTATACTGATTATAGATTGATATATGTGATTGTAGGGGGGGGCATTTAAAATAACAAGAACACACCAATTGATTTTATATTTAATTTTATCACTTTTAACTATTATATATATAAGAACTTGATAATTTATGTTTGCTCTAAATTATTACGTCAAACATGATAATTTCATGACTTTTAATTATTTGCTTTTAATAAAAATTTCAGATAATTATTGTTTTGTTATTATGTTTTAGATAGTTATACTATATTATCATTCGATTTTTTGTTGCTTCAAGCATAATATATATCATAATTTATAATTTGTTTAACAATTTTTTTTTTGCTGGATCGCTTCTAAATATCAGTTATAATTTAGCTCAAAGCCACAAGATGCTCAGTCCTCATTTTATAACAGTTAAATGACGAATTTTAAATTTAAGTTTTCATGTCTGATTTGTCTTCGAAGTTAAATCGATTTTTTAAAATTAAGATAAACAAAAACTGGGTAATCACATTACACACCTTTTCGAAAGGAATTGTTTTTATTTCGTAAATTGAACAATAAATTCCATTAGTGATAGTAATAGTTTATGTAGTATAATAGTTTTCAGAATTATGATTTATAGCTTTCTTTGTATGCGTTACCAAATTATTTTTGTTTTACAACCTTGATTATAAGCTTTACAATATTGAAAACAGTGCTGTTACTTATAGCAAGTTTGTCAGATGCTTAAATGCAACGCAATTTGAATTTTTATTAAAAAATCACTAAAATACAAAAAAAATCTATGAAGAGTAATAAGCAGAAATTATATCAGAAATTTATTAGTTAAATAATATGAAACGTGTTCGAATGTTTTTAAATACACGATAATACTCTTTAAATGAGTTTAATAAATCATAAGTTTATATGAAATTTAATAAGATCATACTGTGCTGAATGTTATCAAAATGGAACGGAAAGCAACCACCATAACTTAACCCTTTCTAGGGCCGTGGGAAGTATGCTTCCCACCAAATTTATCAATCTTTGTATGATATTATGTAGGTTGGCATAAGTTGACAAATTTTTTTAGTAAGTCAGAAACTTAGATGCTTCAATTCTTTATCTCAGACAAAATGATGCGTCTTGATTTGTTAATTATTAATTAATCAAATTAATTAATTAAATTAAATTTATATAATAAGCTAAATGAATCCCTTTTCTTATTCTAATTTCAAGCCTAAAATATTTTAACATAATATGACTAGAAAAAAAAATTTCCCTTTAAAGGGTTAAACAGTGTTTGCGTTAATTTGTAAAATTAACTCTAAAAGATTTAGAAAAAATTAATTTAGAATTAAAAATTAATTTAATAATTTTTAAATGCAAGGCATAAAATTAAAATAAATGAATAAAAACATACAATTTAATAATATTCGATGCTGATATATTTTTTTATTTTGTATAAAACTATCATTAAAATATTTATTGCTTTATTAATTAAATAATAAAATTGCTACTTTCTCAATAGTTTACAGTTAGTCTCGTTAATTTTTCAAAGCTATTATGATTACTTCACTTCAAATTTCATTTTACTGCGTATTTCTCGAAATTCCTTAAATACAAAGTTATCAAGTTTTTAGAAACTTAAATGTTTCCAAACTGTTAAATCTTTAAAAAAAGTGAAGTAGAAAAGAATTGTGAATGCAAATACCTGGTATTTTACAAAATAATAACACCAAAACAAAAACAAAAAAAAGTAAAATTTTATAGCAATGGTAGAAATTCTTCCACGAAACAACCCCTCTGTAAGTAAGGAAATTCTGGTTAGTTAAGTAAAAGCTTTTCAAGAACATCGTCGAAAGTGCGGTTAGTCAAAAAACGTTTTTCTCGGCCTCAAACGTAAATAAACGATAGACGCTCCGAGTGTTTTTAAAAATACATTTTGAGAAGAGGCAACGATACGAAATGAGGAATGGAATAAGGATAGGACAAGTCTAAATGGGAGTATTATTACATCTCCCCGAATTTGCATCGCTAACGAAAGGAACACTTTGGAACGGTGCCCAGGCGGCAAAATGTGTTTCTCTGACTGTATCGGGAAGCTGTGAAAGTATTTTTGTAAGAATAGGCAAAAAATGCGAAGCACTGCAATCGGAAAAAGTTTTTCCAAATAACAAAAACATCCTGTTTTTCCGGCTAAGTGAAACACCGAAGAAATGTTTTCTCACGCATGAAGGAAAAATATTATTTCATATTTACAAATACTAGCTGGTGTTTGAAATTATAAATATTTAAATACAAGCTTTTATAAAATAATTTTCCTATAAGGTTGGAATATCCTCTTGTAAAAATAATCCAGAACAAAAAATAAAATTTTTTTTTAAAATTTAAAACTTGGTGAGCATACTTCAAAATATCAAGAAGAGCAATATGCATATAAGAATGTATAGAAACAACAACAACATAAGGATGTTTTTAAATATGTCAAATTATGCAGGTAACTTTTAATCACTATTGGCCATTTCACGTAATGAAAGAGCTTCCAAATTTAAAACATAAAAATTTTTAATGAAAAACTGAAAAGCTTTGCATAAAACGTCAATAAACTCTTGAAATTTCAAAAGTAGTTAAAAATTGTTTAATTAATTTCTTTAAAATTCTTTGCATAAAACTAAATACTCTTGAAATTTCATAAGTTTTTAAAAATTATTTAATAAATTTCTTTAAAATTCTTTGCATAAAACTAAATACTCTTGAAATATCAAAAGTTGTTAAAAAATTGTCTAATGAATTTCTTTAAAAAACTATGCATAAATCATCAATAAGTACTTGACATTTCAAAATGTGTTAAAAAAAATTCAATATCATATAAATAAAAATATTTCAATTTTTATGTCAAATAAATAGGATTTATATGAATTCACTTTAGATATTTTGTCGTAAAAAAGTAATAATGACTTTGAAGAAATAAAAATAAATAATTAAAAAAAAATTTTAATTAATATTTTAAGTCATAGACAAAGCTAGAAGTTTTTAATCCATGATAACACTCTAAACATAAAAT
The DNA here is from genome assembly GCF_947563725.1 of Argiope bruennichi. Classification (NCBI taxonomy): domain Eukaryota; kingdom Metazoa; phylum Arthropoda; class Arachnida; order Araneae; family Araneidae; genus Argiope; species Argiope bruennichi. The sequence goes on from NC_079153.1 coordinate 123,181,097, forward strand.
GCGATAATAAATAATAATAAACAATGCAATAAATATATTAATGCTGTCTTTACAAGATTATTCCCATATAGATTGAAAATAAACTTTTGACAAACTTATACAATCTTATAATTGATTTGAAAATTTAATAGAATCTTCAAAAAAAGGTTAATTGTCTATTTTTTATCATTAGAATTTAATGAAACATTCCGTGTTTCATTTCGAATGTTGGGAAATTTATTGTTAGATAAACTAAGCATCTGTCTAGAGTCAATTAGATTGAAGCGATGACTGTGGCGGATCAAGCAAAAAAATATGTGGGAAGCGCTGACAGATCCCGTATCCTGTATGGCGCCATGCTGGCCATGTTGCGTCTCGTCATTAATCACGTGATGCTTTCCCGCCATTATTGGCAGACGAGAGTTGGGCAGTGAGACTGCAAGACGTGCAGCTCACGCTCATGTATCTTTTATGTTCTATGTAGTAATGTTTTGTCCTTTGTACTTTAATCTTAATAAATATATTTCACATATTAATGCTGGTCGTTGCCTTTTCCCACAAATATTTTTATCCTTGTAACATAAATAATTGTAAAAAATACAAATTCAAAGAAGTGTAAAATATTAGTGCTATAATATACGTTTACATTTAAATATTCAAATTATTGTTAAATAAATTAAAACATAGTTAATTTTGAAGGAACATTTGATTATTAATTATTAAATGGACACATTATATTTCAATTGACAGATTCTATAAAAATATTTTTATTGTTTTTTTAATTTATTACTTCTGTATATAATCATTCATAATAATTAAAGTAATAATTATTATTCATTTTTCAAAAAATGCTTCCTTTTAAAACAATTCATTTTAATAAATATATATAAAATGAATGTCTTAATATTTCCCAAAACCTATTACAATAAATAATTTAAACAATGATTACATTAAAAACTTCTTGGAATGTGAAACTAAATTGATCTTTCATTAAAAAAAGGGGAGGGCTCTTAGTTTATATTATCTAGGGTGGCAAAATATCTAGAAGAAGCCAAAGATTTTGAATGTATGATATTTCTCATTTTTAACTATAATTTAAAATTTGTATTATAATGAAATAGACCCGCACTAAATAGGACCTAATCTAAATTTGTAATCTTTTCTCCCTTTATAAAAACGATACATTGATGTCAGGAAGCCAATATAATTTTTATTTAAAACTTTCCTACAATATATCGAACGTGCTATGCGACTTGAAGAATTTTGTAAACTTTCACTATACTAAGGCAATTTGCATGCATAAATTTAAGTTTATAATCTGTTCAGTTAAAGTCGCCGTGTCAATTAATAAATAAAGGTACTATAGCTAATTAATAAGTAAAGATTTAATTAAAGTTGTCTGCGGATATATACTAATTAGATAAATACAAGATATTTTGCAGATCTTACGGGTTTTGTCTCATTTTGGAAATTTATCAGATCTCTATGCATCATATATGCGGATATTGAAAGTTAAAGCGTTTATAAAATTTACTTTGACATAAAAATAGTTTTATAACTTTTAATCGTGTAGCTATTATTTACAAAATTTGCAAATTAATATCAAAATAATTTATTTCTTTATGTCCTGTTGGTACTTAAAAGTACTGATTTATTAATGCGAAATTTGTAATTAGGCTATTCGTCTTGGAGCATTCTCAAGAAAATGGGAAATCTAGTTTTGAAAATAGAAATCGACATTTTAGTTATAAATTAAATTCATCAAGTTTTCTTTAATAATTTTTATTCTCTCACCCCATTGTTCTGTATCAAAGTTTATCTAATGATGCAAAAACAAAATTGAAAAGGCTAGTGAATTAACGGAAATAAAATAGTGTAGAAAAACAATTTAATTAAAAATTAATTTAGAATATGATATATTAAAAATGTTTGAAACATAAAACTTAAGATAATGTGTTAGAAATTATTAGCATTATATAAAAAAAAAATAGACAAATCAATTTTTAAAAATATTATCAGTTTAAATGCAGATTTAAACTGATTTATTTAAAGTCTGAATACATGAACCAGTCATGAACCATACATGACTTTTATCACATTTTAACTTCCCATCACTAATTAAATACAATTTATCTATATTAGAGCTATTATGAAAGCATATTTTATCGTTGAGTCAATTCTTATTCAGAAAATTTAATTAAAAAATATACTTTTTTAAAAAAAATGGACAGTACGGATGGTAAAAATGACAAATTTTAAAGTTGAATATATTGACATTTGAAAACTACTAATAGTATTATAAATTATTTAATTACCACTATCTTTATGGTTTAATTATTAAGATACAGATATTTAGTATCATATAATGGTTATGAGTAAGATTTAATTTTCATGTTTGAACTTTCTTCTAAATAGAAACATGATAGTTTTTATTGCGGGGTAATCAGGATTTTTATTGTAATATATCATCTATATTTTTTTAAGCATTTGGAATAATTTATTATATGATGAGACATGATATTAAATGTAGGCACATTATTATCCTGCAAATTTTATTCGTTATTTTCTATAAAATTAACAAACGATATTTTTAAGGATCGTACATTTGATCTTAATATCTATTATTTGTCTCGTATGAAAGTTGATAATTAATATTGTTTTGATATTGTTTGGTGTCAAGTATGGAACAAAACAAGAAGATTGATTTCCAGAAAGCGAAACCACGGTGTTGACGAAATGAAATGGACTTGATAACAATGATTTTTATTCAATTAATAAGAAATGGGAGATGGAAGAAATAACATATTTAATTATCTATAGTTGTTTTTTTTAACAAGAATGCATATTTTGCCCGATTATTTTGGAGTTATATAAAAGAAACCTAATGTCTATATATCTGAGAGACAGATAAAGTTGACAATGACCAACCAAATACGACAGTTTGAAGGGCGCCAAAATATTAAAAAAAATAATAAATTTCTTTTGGAGAAAACCGATAATTTTCGATTATAATATAAAAGTTATATGACGAAATCCTATTTCTGCAGTGATTTTTTTTTTCAAGTAAAGTAAATTCCTGAAAAAAAAAAAAAAAAACTAGTAAGAGATTTTGCCTGTAGTGAAAGCTTTACTTTCTACTACTAAAATGAGCCATTAATCTTTGCTCACTTTGAAGTGCGCCTGTAAGTCTGAGATCTTTTCTTCTCGGGTCTCGTATCCTTCATCCATTTTTATAAAAAAAACTGTTTCAGACAAAATGGGGCAAAATTATTTTAAATTACTACAAGTAGAAAGTGTAAATTAGTTATGATAGTTACATGCATTATTTCATGAAATAGTATATATTAATTTCGAGAACTAATTAAAAAAAGTGCTTTTGAATAGTTGAGAACAGGCAGTAAAATTCTGAGGATCAATTCGTTGATGTTACCAGAATGCAAAACACGCATTCGCAGTTTTAGATAACACAGTTCTAATTGAAGTTAATTAAGAAGTTATTTTTTGGTGCTGTTTAGTTCAGTTATATTAACGCCCCGTTGTAAAGCAACACTAGGGCTATTTTGGGACGGACCTCGTAATTTTGACCGTAGTCAGATGACGAGGACGACACCTGAACTGGCACTCTCCTCTCCACACCACGCCACACCAAGTGGGAGGACGTTTGGCTCTGACGGATTTAACGTGCAACAGACCCCCTTACACGGCTCTACGGTGGAATCGAGTCTCGAACCTGAAACCCTACGGCTCACGAGCCGAGACCTTACCACCAGACCAGCGTGGCCTTTATTTTTTTTGGAAAAAAAGAATTGTTTGAGAACATTTTCAGAACATGTTTATGCTCTTACATAACTATAAGCCTATTTTCCATCTCTAAGTATCATTTTAAATCGGAGATGCCAAAGTCTACAAAATTCTTTTTTAATTACCCTAACGTATCCCGTCCTTAATTATTAAAAAGTTTGTACTATGGGGAGTCTTGACTCAGGAACTATTGAATTCTCTATTTTAAGATCATGGTCATTTTTTCTAAAATAGATGTGATATGGAAGTTTGGGCTTGAGGGTTAAAATTTTCGACGCCTTCTAAAACTAGGTATCATTTTGCTTCATTTTAATCTAAGTGAAAATATAAAAGTTCCATTCATTTTCCATGGCTGTCATTTTTAATGAACTTTCGAAATCTGCTATTCTGAGAACAAAAATGTAATAAATATTTCAACTTATTTTACTTTTTTAATGCTTCCGATGAAAGCTAAATTATATATTATAATAAAATACTAATTTTATTTCTAAACATAAATAGAAATAATTTCGTATTTCTTAAAATTTGTTTCCCATTTTTATCATAATTTAAGCAATTCTATATAGTTATTTTTTCTAGCAATATGTTATTTCTAGGATTGAAATAAAAAAAATCATAGTACATTAACTTCAAATTGACACTTTGTTTATATATCACTTATGGATACATACTTTAGTGAGTGTTATGAAGTTGTATGTATTATAATTTTGAAGTTCTATTTCAGACTGAATTCGGGCAATCATTCCGTATCTATTTTTACCAGTTTAAGCATTTTATCCATAAATGTAAGTATTGTTAGTAACGGTTCTCTGATATTTATTTAGATATTCGAATAGCTCCTGAACTGCTTCGTTGGTAAAAATTAAAAAAAAAAAATGTTGAATAACATTCAATATCTTTAAATAGTTTATAATTTTCATTCTGAAAAGGAAAATATTATTTCAGCAACTTAAAAATGTGTAACGCTGTGTTATTGTACGAGCTTTCCTGTTTTTTCAGTGCGTTTCTTTTCTTTAGGAATAAGGATTAAAAGAGAGAATTCAATGACTTCCGTACCACCGTATTTGAAAGAAGAATATGCTAAATGCAATATTTTTGAATGGATACGAAATGTATTAGAAATCACAAAGGAATTCGCTTTCAGGTGAGATATACTGGAAGCAAAGGAAATAATAAAAGACATAAATCATCGGAACTTGCCGACGAACAGAAATTCAACCTCCGCCTCGCAGTGATAAATGAATATTGAATCTTGAATCGAAGGAGACGTTCTTCAAAATCATAAATCCTTTTCCTCTTCTTATCGTTTTATTCTTCCTCTTTTACATTGTATTCCGAAAGACAGGAAAAAAAATCGAATTTACTAATAAAAAAAATAAGAACACGATTTCGCTATGAAAAAATCCAGATATTCGATTTTTTTTTAAAATTTGGATTGAAGAAATACATATTTTTGTAACAGAATAAGTTTTGAACAGATACGGACTTAATATTCTTAAATAGTGAACAAGCTATTAATGAATGCTAGAAAGATTTAAACTTGAATATCTTCTACTTCAATAAAATTGAATGCATATTACTTTTTCTTTGGAGAAAAATAACACAAAATTAAAAGTTCAAATCTATATTATGTGTGTGTGTGTGTGTGTGTGTGTAATGATATTTTAATTCTATTTACAATTTAATTAATTTCTAATATTTTATCTTAATTTAGCCCATCGTAACTTCATTTTAAAATATTCTCTTATTTCGGGATACAATTCCACTTTCGGTTTAATTAGTTTCTTTATAAAAATAATGCGCCATCAGTACTACGTATCAAATGAGAGTGATCCGTTCGGTGCCCTTGAAAAGGTGTCAAAGTTCAACACATGTGTTGAATTGGCGCGTGGCCAGAAATCCCATCTTATATAAGACTAGTGATCATTTGTTTCGGCCCCTTTTTTTGCTTCTTTCTTACTTCTGCTTTTGTGTCGCATGCGTCTTCTTGTTAATAATTATACTTTCCCGAAATGGATATAAAAATTAATTTAAAAATATAACAGGTCTCTTCAACGAATTCAAACTTGCTGCAAACAAAATAATATGTTACAGATAATTTAGCTGACAGGATTCGAAATAATATTATATATAACGCTAAAATGTGGCACAGAAATCGTTGTTATTACTAATTGTGAAATGGCAAGAATGAAATGTAAGCATATTGATGTACGAAAGTTTTAGCAGACTGCTTTGTTCAGCGTTTTCGCAGCTGTACTTAATTTATCACTTCGCTAATTGTATAAAATTATTATTTTATAAATGCTGCTCTCTGTGTCAAACATTTCATTCAATTAGAAAATGTAAAAGGAATTAAGTATTAATAGGAAAGTTTAATAATTAAGAGAGAAAATAGGCTTAACCATCATTATGGATATTCGCTGTGACTTACCTAATGGAAATATATGACTTCCAGAACTTTTAATTCCCCAAAATGATTTTCACATTATCTTTAAACTCAAAAAATTATCTCTGTAATGACATCGAATTCATTTCTGTGCAGTTATTTTCTTTACTTTTAATCAATTCTTCAAGTTTATTTTTAAATGTTACGATGTTTTTATATCATCAAATTCAAACTTATCTATCAAAGTATTCAATCGCATGCTTTTGCCAATGTTAAAATGAAGATAAACGAATTGGGATTTTTTATAATTAATTCCGAAATAGAATTTTCACTTCCGCTTATATTTCATAGTACATACATATTAATGCGTGCCCACATTAATTTATTGCAGATTGATTCAATTACATTCATATTTTTAAGTCAATTTAAAATAAAATTGAAATTTTTGAAAATGCATTTCATGTTAATCGTTTAACCCTTTAAAGGGCCATTTTTTTCTAGTCATTTTATGTTAAAATATTTTTAGGCTTGAAATTAGAATAAGAAAAGGGATTCATTTAACTTATTAGATAAATTTAATTTGAATAATTAACTTGATTAATTCATTAATTTGGTTAATTAATAATTAACTAACAAATCAAGACACATCATTTTGTGTAAGATAAAGAACTGAATCATCTAAGTTTCTGTCTTTCTAAAAATAATTTCAGAACTTATGGGAACCTATATAATTTCATACAAAGATTGATAACTTTGGTGGGAAGCATTCTTCCCACTGCCCTAGAAAGGGTTAATAGCCTATAAAGTCAATAAGCTTGGTGAGCAATCTGGTCGCCAAAGGCGCCTAGTTTTATATAAAAAGAATTAAATCCTATTATGCATATTTTCATTTCACAGAAGAAAGTTGTTAACAGGAAGAAAAAAATTCATTTTATTGCATTTAAACAATGTTCATTGAATAAAAGTCATTTTCAAATAGCTTCCTTCTACTAGTTATAACATTTCATTCGATTATTTTCTTGGAAGAATAATCACTGGCTTATTACTAACTATTCATTTCCTTTCCTTCCTCGGATACTGAAAATAGCAATTTCCCGAATTTGCAATGCACCAGCAATTTAAATGTTCGTTTAATGTTACCATTTAAATCTGAAAAAGAATCCGAAATAATATTATATTATTTGCTGGGAACTGAAAACTTTTAAAAGACTGAAATGAATTGTCAATACGAATCCTCAAATAGGACTGTGGTTATCTTGCTGTCTAGACAGTATTGTTACAAAATCCTACAATTCGGACTGATGAATTCGCTTCTTTCCAGACTAAAAAAAATCGATAGATGTATGGGACATATGATACATTATTTCTCTATATTCATCTATTAAAGAGACATTAAGAATTATTTAAACATCTTTTATAGTAGCATTATCAATTAGACCTGTCAATTTTTTTTTTGCAATATACTTTTATAAATGTTTTTTGATGTCAGTAAAATAAATTTTAGAATATTCCCAAGATAAATATTTAATGATGAAATAAAAGATACATATAGTTAGAATTTTTTAGGCTTCACGACCGCAGACAGGTCATGTTTTCCTTGTAGATTGGCTGACCAAGCTATATTAAATAAACTTCAGCACATGATAAAAGAACCTGAACAGAAGGAGTATACGTGCCTCTAAATGCGATTGTGGACTAAACATTAAAGCATATTAAATTGTCGACATAAGATGATTGATATATGGAAATATGCAGTATAGCGTCATTCCTAAATTCCATCCTTTGATTTTAAGATTAGATAAAAGACAAAGAAACGAATGTACAATATTAAAATAAACAATTACGATTCAAAATTGCATCATTTTTATTATTTAATAAAAAAAAATGCATTCTATTTATAGTAAAAACTTCTTAACATTTTTCAACCATATTATAAATTTATTCATTATAAAATTAAGTGTCTAAATTAGAAACATGAATGATTGTTTAAAGAAAAGTAAACTAAATAGTATTAACAAGCAATTATGGTGTTCCGATCTGTCTTTATTTCAGATCTTCTAAATCCATGGAATTTTCTGTAATAGATTACTTTCAACTTGGGTAATATTAAACTAATGGATATTCTAAATTTTTTCTAGCTAATCACTGGAATAGTTTTATTAACAGGGCATCAACACAACAAAAAACTATTTGAAAAATTAAACGGTGTAATAAAAAAACGCAAGAAAGATTCCAAACTATGAAAAATAAATTGATTAGTATAAAAATTGTAAAATACTAAAAAAAGAGAGAACCGAAAATAAAAGTTACGACTTGAATCAAACTATATCCTTAGAAATGGTATGAGAAATAAATTTAAAAAAAAAATTCCGTATTTTTTTTGCAAGAATTTCGAGTATTAGTAGATGAACTCAAATAGTACAAAATGCATTATAATTTAATAATGTCTTTTCTTAAACACGTTTTTATTACCTCACCTATTTTGTTTGCCTATTAATACAAATTTTGCAATATATTTTAAACTAATGTAATAGCAATCTCTTGATAAACTCGAGATTTGAAAGTTGAAATATAGAATAAGAACAGGATGGAAATTCAATATTAATGCATGTTCGATTCAAATTTTGTCTCTAGTTCAGCTCATCGGAAATTTAGTCTAAAATCGATTGTAAAATCTCAGACTCACTAATTTTTAAATTAAAAGAATGGAAAATAATTATTTACTTTTAAAAATTTTAATATACCACTTTTTTCAAACGATCCAAAATGTTTAAATATAATTTTATGCAGATTGCCCTGAAAATCCATAATTCATTCATGATTTTTTTTTATAACTACTCATATGAAATGCCCAACAACAATAAATTGAAATTCGAAGTGTGACTAAATTAAGATCCATAATATTAGAATGATACAAATACAAATCAATACAACACTAAATTTACATAGCGTATAAACAAATCAGGGTTACCTAAAGTGGCAAAGCAATTCATTCTATGTTTGCAAATACGTAATCTCAGTCAAATATGCTTTGAACAGCGGGAGAACATACCAGATAATTTGATCCGTCCATATAGAAACGATCAAAGATCCGAAATTGGCAATAAATAGTACTTGTGTTAGCATAACAGTGTCCATTGAAAGTGTGATAACCTCTCCCATAAAACGTACGTCGAAGGGACGTTTGCAGATTGTGAATGAAATGACACATTTTGCTATAGATGACTGTCAAATGAAGGTAACAGAAGTTGATGAGATTTCATATTTTATGAAATTAGTTGTGCGCGTACACTTCACAATAAAAATCTCCTGAACATCAGCATTGATGGATTTATGACTAGACAGTTTCTCAGCGCCGTAGATAAACAGTTTAAAAATTATAGCCTAGTTCCCAAATAAAATTGTAAAAATTACAAATTCTATTCATTTTTAAATATTAGGATTACATTAACATATTTTAGTAGTTTTATTTGTTCATTACTTTCACTTAGCTATTGCAAATATTTATAAATGCCAAGCGTCATTTTGGAAAAATTATGCACCAAAGAAGATGCTCCATATTATGACCCATAATAATAACTAACTAAATTATTGCATATAAGTTTGCATAAAGATTGTTAAAATAAAAAACTCATGTATATAAATCATTAATATGCTGATTTAATTAAAATTTGAAACAAAATTGACAGAATTATTAAAGAGAGAACCTCAAAATTTGTCCTTCCGAGGGCTGCAAATTGCCCAAATGTCACTATATCGGAAACTGTTTGTACTGATTTTTACAATTGTTTTTAAAATTACAACAGTTCATTGTTTTTAAAACATTTTCATTCCCCAACCATTTTTTTCTCTCTAAATTGTCGTTTCGGAAATATTAAAAATTTCTAAACATTTTGAATAACATTTTTTTAAGGTATTTATATAAAATATGATTGCATATCAAATATATTACGACAGCAACTAACAGTGATGCAATTCTTTTTTACCAATTAAAATAAATAAAATAATTTTCGGAAGCTTAAAATAATTTTCGGAAGATATACCGGAAACCATTCATAAATTAAATAAATAAATCGGAAAATTCAGCTGATTTTTTTTCAGGAAATAGTTTTAAAAAGAGGATTGATGTAATTACTTACATATTATGAAATTAATTTATATGATTATAAAATTAGGCCTTAAGAATGTTTTCTAATATTTTTTATATTAAAGCACTATTTTTCATTATCTTCTATTTCCTCTATTTCATGAGAAACATTTAAAAATTTCTTCGCATTTCGAATCTTAAAACAGCGTATCTTGATAACATTTTAGATTTGATTCATTTAGCTTGATTGAATCAGCCTAGTATTACATATATAATGAACTTTACATCATTCCACAAGCAGAAAGAACGCCAGTCTGAAAGTATATTAATAAAAGCGAAAGTGATGTTTCTATTTTAAAATTATCGTCTAAAGAAAGCAATTTTTTAATCTTAACCTAAACATTGGCAAATTCAAAAGATGAAAAATGTGTAGAAACAAAACAAAAAAAATGCTTTGAGTAATTTTATTATATCAATAAAAATCTTTCATACAAATCATACTGAAAATTAAACGTAAAAAGCGGATTAAAATAAATGCAAAATGGCACAGAGATAAAATCTTGCTAAAATACTGATTCTTTAAAAATCAGAAATCGATTAAAACTTGCATTTCGAATGTGCTCCAAATTATTGAAAGAAAGCAAGAGGAATTCCGATTTTTTTATTTATTAAAAAAGTAATCAAATTTTGAAGGACCTGTCTCTGAAACAATCAACTAGAAAAAAAAATTGCACTAAATTTGATAGTTTTAGATCGAATCTATAGAGCTTTGTATTCTATTCTACATTTTTCGTATCATGTTATGCTATTTTTGTTTCATGTAATTTTTAGAAAGTACACTAGCTTCGACTCATTATGAAAAAAACCTTTGGATTATGCATTTAATCAGTGGTAATTAAATGAAATATTCCAATTTAGGAATTGGGACAAATTACAGTAGCTCTTATCAGGCGTTACATTTTAATTTCCACAAAAATCCAATCCATTTATCAAAATATTCTGTTCTTCCTTTAGATTTTTTAATCAATTTTTCCTTTTTTGGGTTCCGATTATAAATTCTGAAGTCAGATTATTCCTTTAGTTAGGTTCTTTTCATTTTATTCAAAGGATCTGGAATTAGTAGCAATATTTAGCTTCACTTCATATTAATACACCACCAAATAATAGTTCCTTTTTAGCTCACTATTCTCTGCGTTTTTGTAAACTCATTTAGTTTGTGAAGATTTAAAATTTATTAAACTTGCATTTCATTACAAAAAAATATTTCAGCTTCAGAATCAATCGTAGAAATGATTTCACATAAGAATTAGCTAATGAAAGAAAACTTAAAAATAATAATTAGTAGTTTTGTTTGTTGAGAACAGTGTCGGATATGGGGATTTTTCCGCCCTATTCACTAGACATTTTACTAAGCGAGCAATTTAATATCACATTTTAACGCATATTTTTAACTGTTATAATGATTTGTTTTATGTTAATAACATTTTTTATTTTAGTAACTTTATCTTTTTATTGTGATTCATTGACCATTCGACCACCATGTTTATATTCATCATTATCTAAGCAGATATTCTTTGTTTATAAATGTTGAAACATGATAAAAAAAAAAGAAAAACACCGGATAATATTGATGCTTTTTCAAGCGTAATTGGACAGGTTCCTAATTTATTCATTCCATAGCAACACTAAACCTATTTTTATTTTACAATTTTAATTAAATTTATAAAAAATATAAATTCGTTCCGCAAGTAACCAAACAACATTTTTTATAGAACTTTTTGCGACCCTTTCATCCCAGCTATCTTAGACAACTGCCTAATCTGCATAATCGGAAATCCGCCCTGTTGGTGATATTATTTTAACTCAGTTTAAAAAATCACTAATTTACCTTCCGAAAAACAAAAAGCCCTAAATGATGTAAATCAAGTGTAAAGGATGTTAGTCAATTGCAAAGAAAGGTATGCGCACTTCTAATTCTTCCAACATTTATTTGACATTCAAATCTTCGAGATTTGTAATTCACTTATAATAAATTACACACTTGAACTCAATGCAGACATTCATACTTTTGATGGTATAGTTTTCTTTTCTCAGCAAAAACTGAAAGGATTTCAACAGTGACAGATGTGAAGTAATTAATTTTCAAACCACATTTCACAATTATTGTTAAAATATTTCTTAATCTTTTACCGATACGCTTTTTTTTGTAAATTGAGCAAAATTTTAAAATATACCTGGTCGCTATATTCATCATACTAAATATTACTAGATATATTTTATTTTAATGAAAAAAAAATTTTATTTATACATTAAAACCGAAGCACAAACTTAGTTTACACCATTTAGACAATTGCCCAATTTAATATAGCTAAATCTGTCTTCAAAGAAAAAGCTAGGCGAGGAGATATATTTGTTAAAAAAGTGCCAAAAGATGCACGTCTAAATTACGCATAAGCTTGGAAAAGACCATCAAGCTGCAACTGAAAAGTAGACTTTTTTTTCGAATCGAATAATGCACTAATAACTGAAATGAATTTATTTTGAATAAAAAGATTTAAAACGATGGGAATTAAGCCTCGAAAATTTGGGTTTAAGTAAGTTTAAGTAATTCGAATAATAAATTAGCAAAAAAAGAAAAACTTTAAATGCTTCAACAAGAAATTCACATCCTGCATTGCTCATATTCTGTACGAGGTAAATACGAGCATTTAAGTAACTTTAAATGCCAATTCTATGATTTAATTTTACCAAAAGATTATCTGACGCTGCCGCAAAAATTATATTATTGAAATTTATATCTTCCATACGAAATGAAAGAATTTGCATCTTTAATCGATACTTCTTTATTCCGGTATAACAAAAAAAATCTGTTGATACTCATGTGCATCCAGTATTAAATTTTCAGAAATTGGAATGCCAAAATGTAGAAGAAACTCGTGAAAAAATTGATTATAATAACAAAAAGCAAGAGGTTTTGAAAGTTTTGAAATATGAATAAAATTATTAAATTTACGTTTTTTTTCGAAATTAGATACAGAGTCCAGTAAAAATTTTGAACTGCCAAAAGCGGCAAAGATATTCTCACCATTGAACATTCCACTGTATTTTTAGAACAATAAGAAGTTCTTTTGTCTGTTTATAGAAACTGTGTATTCCAAACAAAACCAAGAGTGAAAAACACCAATTTTTTTCTTTCAAAACCTTAACTCATTTGGTGTAAGAAAAAGTTTCGAGAAAATGCAGGATTTTTCATATCCAGTATATATTGCATTCTAAGAAATAACAAGAAAAATAAAAGATTTGATTTAATAATACAATGTAATTTGGGTGATTTAAGTATTCGTAAAACTCAAAGGACGATGGAGAGTACCTCAATTGGTGTAATAATGTAATGAAATTAGCGAAGATGGTTTATTTCAATAAGCCTGCCTAGGATGAAAAGATGTTGCCTTGTTAATCAAAACAGTTAAACCATTTTCATGTGATGAATAAGAAATAAATAAGAAAGAACCCTCATCGAAATTGAATCGAAAGAAAATAAATTCTGCAGGTCTCTTTACTACATTTTTGTGTAGTTTGTCTCACCATGAAAAAAGCCTTTTCTTAGTGACTGCGAATTCTTGCAAAATAAAGAGGGAAATCTTACAAAATGTACAACAATTTTGATCTGGTGTCTAATAATATCATAAATATCTTATTCAAAGAAATGAGCGAGCTCTTTGATATGAACAGTGATGGAAAGAAGCATGTTATAAAGTCTCTATTTTAATCACTGGTCACGTAATTTTGAGTTATATATATTTTAATAAAAATACTAACCAGTTTGATTTTCCGTATTAGTAAGTTTGCGGAAATAAGTTCTTCTTTTTTTTAATATGCATAATAGGGATAAAAATGTTATAATAATAAAGATCTTTAAAAATGAAGCATTATTATTTACAGTAGAGGTTCCTCAGCTCAGAAATTAGCAGATCTAAAAAAACATTTCAAAGAGTTGAAATTTAAGAAAAACAAAATCTTTACACAAAAATACCCTAAGACTTAATTTTGCAAGGTCATATATGAAATTTTTGCATTTCAAAAATTCAAATAATCAGTATGTGCTATATATTCCTTGTACTTTTATCCATAGGCAATTATATGAATACTGAAGTGATAATTTAGCAGATAAAACTATCAGTATTGTGGATTTTGGTTTGAAATTATTTATCGTTGCTTAAATCCTCTGTTGAGTAAAAATTAAATATTTAGTAGCATTTTACCAATAAGACGTGTGTATTGACAACAGCGTCAATGATTTTTATAGAGTTGAATATGTGTTGATTCCTCCCCAAGGTTTTGTCAATTTAAATTAAGTTTCTTTGCTCAATTTTAATCGGGTTTTTTTTTTGATAATTAATGCATACCATGACAAAAATATCCTGTTATTTTAGTGCAATGTATTTATCTAGACAGTGTTCATTTTGAACAATTTTCAGTTTGAAAATTGTCAGTTTTCATTTATAATGATCAAAAATCGCACTCTGGAATCATTGATGATAAGAAAATGTACTTGATTATCAAGCAAGTTCCTAATTTCATTTTATTTATTTTCTCAAAGCATAAGCCAATTCTGTTATATTTTACGAGTCTGCCTCAAGGTAAAACTTTTCTCTTATTTCAATTCATATAATAAATTCTCAGTCAGTAACTGAAAATTCGAATGATAAAATGACTCGCTAACTGACAATCTTTTGTGTCACTCAAAAGCCTGTCAAAACAACTATCCTTCCTACTTCTTGAAATGACGCAAAACGAAAATGAACACACGAGCATTCGTCTTGAAACCACTCCTATCTCTCGTGGTTAAAATAATTTCACTGCAAAGCATTGCTTTTCGTAAGCTGTTCGGGGATTTTATCACTTGCATGTTTTGCAGTGAAAGAGAACTGATGGCATATGTTTGTGTTTCAACACAAAATTCCGCCATGTCTTACCTGAATGCTAATTCCAGCTTGTTTTGATTACTCAACATAAATTTCAGTATCACAAGCGAATTTTTCACTGTCTGAACACCTCACTATGGTGCACCTCACTCTGTAAAATTAATTAGAGGCGGAGTAAGGCTCTTTGTAATTAAATAACATGTTGCCGTGAGAGATTATGGTTCAGAGTAGATTTAGCGTTTAGTGTTCCATAAACGTGTCAAAGAAGTACATAGGGTATTATTAACAAACGCATACCTTTTACACTAAGTAACGCTTCATATTCAACTAAAGTCGATATATTTAGTCTCCAAATTATACTTGTGCTGAATAACAACATTTCTTTTTAAAATGGGATTTTAGTTAAGGGATTTCTTCATATTTCGGTTCACTGAAAAAAAAATCTTACTCCCTTTTAAAGGCATAATGGGGAGGCACATATTTTTGTGTTCTCTCGTTAGCAGTTAATCAACAGATACTGCATTAAAACAACTGAACATAAAATTGATTTCGTTAATTAGAAATGCATGGTGGCTTGGTGATAAAGTTTTGACTTCAAGGCAGAAGGTTATCAAGTTCGAAACCGCGTTGTCCTTCCTCTTTCAGCTAAAATAAAGGAAATGAAATGTAGGCCTTGTGCACGATCCATTTGATGTTGTCCCCAATTTTAATAAACTCATCTTTTGCATTAACTAATATTTCGTAACCACCTAAAGTATATAGATTTAGTCTCCAGATTATTTTTATGTTGAATTATATCACTTCTATTTCAATTGGGATTTTAGTTTTTAAAAAAACAGGAAATTATTTTTGCCATATTTCTAATAATTGTATAATAAATTATCTTGTCACTTTAGAATATATTTCTTTTTATTTTCTTTTTAACAACTAATTAACCGATTATGCAATAATACAACTGAACATAAAATTGATTTCGTTAATTTGAGACAATGATAGTGTGTTGATAAAGCGTTGACTTCAAGGCAGAAGTTACTTAGTTCGAAACCTTGTTGTTCCCTTCTCCCTCAGCTAAAATGAAAGATCCGAAATGTAGGCCTTGTGCACGATCCATCTAGCTCCAATTTTAATCTCGTGCCCGATCAATCTTGTCTCCAACTTTAATATTTTTCCAAAAACTTTTACAGTAGCTAACACTACTTTTTATTGCTTTATACGGTATATATACACGTGGTATATATACACAACTATATTGAATATGTATTTTTATGCACACAATATCGATAATACAAACAAGACAAAAATTAAAAAATTAAAACAAAAACTGATGAATGAAGCTTGAGACCTTAAAATGCTATAATGTATCGAATGGAGATTCTAATACTTCTTGAAATTTTATTAAATAGCTAAGTACTCAGAGGATTGTAGATAGAGATTGGGGTGATTCTCTTAGGAAACCCTACTGATTAGAGCTTAAATTGTTATAACTTAAAGCTAAAATAGTTATAACTTAGCAATAGAGCGTATTATATAGTTATAGAAATAAGCGGAAAACAATATAACTTCCAAACATTGGCAGAAAAACACAAATTTGATACAAATAATGCGGAATATGGTTGTTATTTTAACAAAGTTTTGGAATATAAACTTAAGTTTATGTTCCAATCATTTATAAATTTGGAATAAAATAGTCACTGTTGTTTATTTAGATGAATGAAAATCTCGTTTAATTGTTATATGTTTTTATTTTTATGATTTGACTCAGAAATGCGATTGGAAAAAATCGAAGAAATTCATAAATTATTTATCAGACATAATTGTTTTTGAAAATTCATTTGTCAAGAAATAAATCCTCCCATTATTCATCATTTTTATCGTTATTTTAACTTTCCCGCATAGCAAATATAGTGGAAGTTTTGCAGTCATCAAAAAGTTCTGACTCAGTTTTGACAATATTCCAAGCTTCAAACCTTCCCGATTCAGAAAAATATATTTTTAACATTATATCCATTTGTCTACTAAGATAAGTCAAAATTACTTTGAGCTAGACGACTAAAATTTTATTACCAAATATGTAGATTTCTGTCGAATTTTGAACGAAATCCGTTCGCAGGAAGCTCCTCTAGCTGCTCGAGTACAAATAAACTCGATGACTACAAAAAGCAAAGAGCTAGGTTGAGGAAATTTGGTATACAGATTTAGCATTTAAAATTACTTGATTAGTTACTTATCAAATTTTGAACCAAATTCGTCGAACGAGTTATTGTCACTCTGTACTTTCGCATTTATGTAAACGCAATACCTCAAAAACGAAATGATTAAAACAATGAAATTCGGTATGCTACTTTGTGACTATAGCTGTAGTTTTGATACCAAAATTTGGCACCATTGGCCGACAAAAAGGAGTCCAAAATGCATATTCTGGAGATTCATTAAAAATGTTAGCTTCACGTCAAAGATAATTAATTCGCAATTATCAATCACCAAGGCTTTGCAAAGTATTCGTTGTCTTACTCAAGGTCACCAATTTTATGCGGAGGAAGGGAGATGAGAACTTTATTGGAGAATGCGCGAGAAAGTTTCGAGGAGACCACATCTTATTTCTTTTTGTATTTTAGATAACAAAGATGTGTATAAAAAAAACAGTTTTTAAATTAAAAAAAAGTCTTATTCAAAAATCCAATGCTTAGTTAACATTCCACTGTTACTTAAAACAAATTACTTAACAAGCAACTTAAAACAAGTTACTTAAAAACTTACTTACAATACTTCATTGTTAATTAAAATATATTAAGCAAGTCTTGTTAAATAGAATACAGACTTTATAGGCATTATTTAATTTGCTTTTTTTAAAAAACAAATCTCCTGTATTTTTATAGAAAACGAATTAATTGCTAAAATGCTTCAAAAAAATTCAGAAATAGTGGATTAATTGTTTAGGCAACACTTAAATATTTAAAAAATATATGCACTATCCAAAATGTGTACCAGGACAAACGCAATAGGCACAAAAAGGTTAATTACTATCATTTCGTTCTCATTGGCGTTATTTATTTTCTTATTATTTTAACAATTAGCTGTTAATGTTATTTTAATGGCAGTTTTTAAATCCCGTTTATGGAGCTAATGATCTTACTTTCTATAAATAAGAGGATATTTGAAAGAAAAACTCATTTCTAAAGCAAAAGGAATAAAAGAATTGGAAAAATAAAAAAAATTGAACTTGCTGAAAATTTTAACTGTTCTGAAAAGAGGTAACTTAAATTAGATAAAGATGAACGTTCAGTTTCACCTTTCCTAAATATCACTTTAATAAGTTTCTTACACTTTCTGCAAAACCTTAAACGTAAAATAATAATAATTCTTTTTTTTTCTTTGCGATGTTGCCGTAAAATAAAATCATTCACAAGATATTAACGAGAGTTGATGAATGTTCACAGATTAATGGAACGCTCAGCCATATTAATCGCATTTGACAGCACTTATTATAGTTATATTTCTTAGATGGAGGCAGCATTAAAAAATAATATTTACGTAGATTAATGACAAATTATTTTAACATGAAATTGAGTTTGATATTTATCATTTAAAAATGCTTTGTTACATAATAAAAGTAATAAAATGCCTTAATATAATGAACTTTGGATTATTAGACTAACTTAATGCTCATAAAGATGACTTAATGCTCATTTGAGAAAGAATATTTGAGAAAAAATGAACTGTTTTCTTGATGTTCAAATTTCTTGGAGCTAAAACCATGTTTGAAAACATTAAAGCAAAATTTGTTATTTTATGATTTTAGGCTTCGAATAAGAATGTCTTTAACATAGCCTTAATATTCAATATTGAAATGTCATTTAAAATTACGCCGCGTAATAGAATTCGCAGTTTGTTTAATTTACTATAGTTATATTATCGACCCATTTTAAGCAACACTAGGGCTATTTTGGGATGATCTTTGTAATTTTGAAGTATGGTCAGATGACTAGGACGAACCTGAATGGAATTCGTAGATTATATTTTGAATATTTTATTAATTTATACATACAGAAGTATTTTAATCTATGTACTATTTTGCCATAAAGCAAGAAAAAAAAAGTTGTAGTCAAACACATATATTCAGTTGAATTAAAGCAATCGGTATCTAATTCAGGAAGAAATCTCTACATTCTTATGACTAAAGGCATAAAAACATAGAAAATAACATTTCATATAAAGAAATTCTTATTATGTCTTTTCACACGTATTGGTTATATGACCAATTTCTGCGATAGAAATAGTTAACATTTCCGAAGATTTTATATACTAAAAATGCATAAATCATATCAAAGATAAGAGAACTAACAAATAAAAATTATTCTTCAAAAATAGGAAGAATTTATCTAATTGATTTGGAAATTTATTTCAGAATAATATTTTTTGTAGTTCAAAAGAACATTGTAAATAATGAAAATTTCAAGAAGTCAATAAGCAATTGCACCTCAAAATACAAATGTTTTTTGAAATTAAAAGTGGCATCTGTCATTAAATTAATATGATGCATATCAATTCAAATCACTACTACTTATTCCAACTCACAATTCACGGATCTTTTGATCGCAATAAATTTACGAGTCTCAAAGTTCTTGTACATTAAAACTGTCAAGAATTTCGTAACAAATTCAACTCACGGTGTCTTTTAATAAAATTTCTGTCAGAGTTTTAATTATTCTACACGGATTTTTCCTAACCCAGAGCAATAAGTCAACATAAATATATTTGTTTTCTTCAAAATATTTAAATGAAGTAATAATTCACCTTTTTATCATTAATATGATTAATCTTAGCTCTAGAATTTGAATGTTTTTACTGTGGAAACTACTAATGTTCAAGATATTATAATTTTGAATTCAGCGTTTTCATCTCGGTGATATGGAATGTATTACTAAACCATAAAATAAATTCTAAAGTCACAAAAAAAGTTAATAAAGTACTCAAAAGTTCGTTACATCATAATACAGATATTAGAAAAAGTTGCAAGAGTTTACATTGAATTACTTCCTTTGATATATAGAGTCATATTCTAGCTAATACAGGTGAAGAAATTTGAAACTTCCCTTTTGTTCAATTATTTTGTAAAATACAAAGAAATTTATTTTTTAGAAACAAATATAAATTTATTCATCGCGGCAATCACTTATATATCTTTTCATATTAAACAACTTTGGATTAATATTTCATCATTTGTCTCAATACAACAAGGATGTCTCTTTTTTTTTAAATATCAACTGAACTACTTTTCATTTGGAATTCTTGAGATAATTCGGTTAAGTACTGACAGTTTTTTGTTTGAATTATTTACTGAATATTTATGTGTTTGTTTCTAACTAAAGTGTTTTCATGGAATTCTGATGCATATTTTGAAACTTTCTTTCGTCAGTATCTCCAGAATAAACAAGTTATTCTAATTTATGAAAATTAGAAAACTTATCCAAAAAGAATTGTAATTCGATATATTTGGGTTCAGACTTATTTGTAAAATTTTAAAAATTTATTCATGCGAAAGTGAATAAATTTTTCAGAAAGCTTTGGCATGGAATCGTACTCAGTACTTCATATAGGATTATTTTGATCAACTGCAAGAATCTATTCATTCTTCAATGTTGCCAATTTTTATCTTTAATAGTTTCAGAAATATTTTTATTTGTTCTTATTAGAGTTTTCAACAAAATCGTTTGCAATATTGAAGCGATATTTTTATTCTGGAACTTTAATTAATGAATACTAATGCACTATAAGTAATATTTATTAATTGATCTGTAACATAATTCATTTAAATTATACAAGGAATTACTACAATTGAAGAGAATGACGTCAATGCCATTTTTTTCTGGCTTGTAGCATTCACGGTCAATTTTAATTCACTTTTAGATCTATAGTTGTGAACTTCTATAAAAATGAATGGATTCTTGTTATTCATAGTGGAAACAATTTACTATTCACTCAAAAACTTGCATCAAAAATATCTTCTAATAAATGCATAACTTCAATAAAGAAAGGCTTGTTATAATGCGCATTACTAAAGGAAAACATGTTTTATTCATAAAGCGGGGAAGCATTCTCTATTGCTAAAAATTGAGTCAAAATATTTGTAATTGCAGATTCGTTTCCTGACCAACATTATTAATGAGATCCTTTCTTAAATCGAATTTTTAGATTTAGTCAATGCACAGGTCATATTTTGATTTTTTTTTCCGAAGCTGATTGATGAGTAACATTCCCATCCTAAGAACAAATTTTAGGTGGAATGACTAATAGCTTTCACCCAGCATAATTTATATGATTCAGCCAATAAATATGATTACATCAAAACAAAGAAAAGTATTTTTGCAATAAGAACAAAATGGACTTTCTGAAATTCAAAACAACAGTATTTTCACTACTCATGAGTTTTTCATGCCTTTAGCATATATTTGAATGAAAAAATTACTAAAGCTCAATTTTATATCGCCAAAAAACTTAATAAATAGTTAAATTCACTCTAGTTTAGATTTGAGCATAAGATCTGAGATATTAAGATTCATTTTCTACCGAAAATCAGAATTTTTTTATAAGGCTTCACCTAAAAGATAATTCTCTTAAAGCCTTAAAAAAAAATTAGATAAAAAAAAACGTTTAAATTGAATTTAATATATGAACAACATTGTTCATTCATCTATTTGAATTCTGAAAACTAGATCTGTGTCAGCTAATATAAATCCCCCGATTCAGTTCATTTAAAGATATTTCAAAGTTACCAAGGATACTGGAAACAGCTGATATAGAAATACCATATACAAAGATAAAATAAATAATAAAAAGAATATTTTAGACTTAATTGAAAAGTTTTTGTTGGAAAAATTGTAGAAATGAACTGTACAAGAGGGACATAATTAAAGAAATTGTCTTTTTTCTTGGCAATGCAAACCAAAAACTTTTTTTTTAAAAAAATTGTTTATTTTTAATGAAATAGTATTTTCTATAATTAAACCTTTTTCAAGCATTTCATTTAAAATCGTTTTCTAAACATTAAAAAAAAGAATATTATATATAACGAATGTATTTCAAATTATATAAGTTGAAATATTTATATATTTCGATAAAAACCTCATTATAAAGTTTGCAGTTTATGAGATTGAAAGAAACTTAAATTCCGGTTTAAAAAAGCACATTTTAAGCCACAATTCAAATAATTTGAAACTGGATTGCGAACTTTTGAAAACATTTCTTCATTCTCTATTTCATAATTATTTACATTACATATTGAAAGTAAATCGAAATTCTTGTATATTACATATATAGAAAATTTTTTTTATATTGGACGTCATTAGGTTTCTCCATAAATTTCATTACAAAATATACTTAAACTATTTTCTTAATATCATTCATTTAACCTAAGCAAATACTATGAAATTTGGACTATTTATTTTTTTAATCGATATAATTGGTTCAACCTAATAATTCTTTAATATTATTGTGAAATAAAAAAAAATTTTGACAGCTGTTGTATATTTTTATCCAACAAGAATTCACATTTAT
Organism: Argiope bruennichi; assembly: GCF_947563725.1. Classification (NCBI taxonomy): domain Eukaryota; kingdom Metazoa; phylum Arthropoda; class Arachnida; order Araneae; family Araneidae; genus Argiope; species Argiope bruennichi. Next base: position 123,203,829 of record NC_079153.1, read on the forward strand.
TATATAAATAAATTGGACAAAAAATTTTAGACTAATTTTAATTTTTGAATTAAAAAGAAAAATTATATTACTTTTAATTATTTTAACTCCATTTTAGTCTTTGATTCATGATTTATTATTATAAATAGTACAGCCGTTAAAAAAATTTCTCTACATTCATTTATACGCAATCAAAAATAAAATTTAATTGATCAACTGATTGTTAGTCAAATTCAGCATTTTAAAAAAGTTAATAATATTAAACACATCAAAAATGCAAAGTTATAAAATTGCAGCATATCAGGCAGTAGGCGAAATACATATAATAAAATGCTAACATTACGAATTTGGAATAAGATAATCAAAAGTAAGCAAAATATCTACTTTATATATTCATTTCATTAAATTGTAATAACGGTCTGAAAATCCAATACATATAATCTCAGTTACGAGAATTTTAATAGTGTATCTAAGTAAGAGTACTTAGATTTATTAATTTTAGTATTCTTTTTTATTACTATCGCTCAAAAAGGTTCTATGAACTCTTTCTATTTACCTAATGTAGGCTGGCCGTAATGTGTCTCAAAATAGTATCAGTCGAATACTTATCAATTCCAATTTTTTTCATTCGATGGATAAAAGCGTTTTTCGTCGAATCTATATTCTACCTTTTTTTATTGTTGTTTCAGTGCAAAGTGGTCTCCAGTGCCCTTTAGAGTGAAATTGTGGTTCGCAGCTTTCATCACGACAAACTTGATCAATATTTCGTTTTCAAAGAAAACGCAATTTCAGAAATAGAATTTCCTTCAGTTCGTGGCACCACATTTTCGTTACTTCTGTCTACAAGTACTGAGAGACTTTAAAAGTTTACGACAGTAGAGAAAAAAGACGAAAAATGTGTCTGTTGACTTCATGATTTCGTGAAAGATTTTACCAGTACTCTGAAATCGTTTTCACTATGTTGAAATAGTTGTTTGTATTTCACTTCATGCCTTTAACAGTTCTTATAAAGAATTTTAATCCTACAGTCCATTTACAAAAAACATCGTGATTTACCAAGAAGATCTTTGCTTTGGTATAATTTTATCATATTTGACGGAGTAACAAATAAAAAAAAATCAATATATAGATGTATCCGATGGCTTGCGAAGTAGGCTCTGTTAGAAATATAAACATATCTTCAGTTTCCGAAATAATTTTATATACTGCCTCAACTTGTATTTTTAATGTACTAAGAGGAATGGAACTAACCACTTGAAAATTCTTTCCAAATTAAATAGTCAAACACTCTGATTTCGTTATGTTACGATTCAATAATCTATTTCATTGTAATAAAGTATTTAGACAGCATAACTGCTAAGATTTTGCCTTTAGATATGCCAAACATGCGTATTTATGATGAACTCGATTTTTAAATTGAAAACAAGAAAATTTTACATCAGGATTATAATTAGAAATAAGTTGATGAAAATATGAATTTCGTAATAGCTGCTTCTGTTGGCCATCATTTCATACCATACATACTGATAAGGTTATTAATTTTTTCACTGCACTTTCACAATAATCGAAAAGACTCTATAATCGAAGAACGTAAATATCTAAATATCATATTAATTCTATTAATAAAATAATTTGGAATTTTGTGAAAGTAATTTGAATCTGACTGAGCCTTTTGATCACAGTGTTGATTCCAAAACTAAGTATTCCAGTGATGTTTTAATTATAATCCCGAACTAAGAATTTCGTTTAAAAAACACTTCATTTTCTTGAATGACGGTTGAAAGAATATTTTTCATAAGAAATTATTCATAAGAAAATGTGACAGAATAAAAATGTCTGTATTTATCACACGAAAATTGAACATTAATCATTTGAAGATTGAAATTATCAGTGATAAGACAAACAATATAAATTCACACTCAAATTCAGTTGAATATCTTGAAAAAAATCAAGGCGTCGTGTCAAAAGGACACAATATAATAATTAAAAATATTTCAGTTAATTGTGGTTTTAAAATTAAAAAAAAATTTGCCTCATACTTGATTTAGAAAACTTTTTTTTTACTAACAGTTGAAACTTCTAATTTCTTAAGAAATTTCCATAAATTCAAAATTTTATGTATTCATATTGAGTAGATTTACCAACTACTTACATGTGTTCAAATTTAAAAGAGTTGGTAATATTTTAAAAGAGCTTTAACAAAAAGTATCTAAAAGTTTATTTTTCCCCGGATGATTTGCATCCATATAAAAATAAAATTTGTGATCACATTACTCCAGGATGTAAAACAGCAATGTAAATAAATTGAAAAATAAAATTACTTTTGACTTATAGTTTTGCTCATGATAAAATTCAAGGAACACGCATACAGAACTGCATTTACAAGACAATTTAAAGCATGCTTTCAATGCATTAACGAATTTGAAACAGGATAATCCTAAAAGCATTATTTTTTATCCAATGCATAATTTCTGCATCATTTATAGATAGTAAATTCTCTAAATATTTTCAAGTGAAAATGATAAAACTGTACTTACTAGAAGTTCAGAATCGATTTGCTTAAGTACGGCAAAATAAGCAGCTTAAATACGACGAAATGACTTGCGAGTGTTTGAGCAAAAACTGACTTTTCCAATGGATATGATAAATGGATTATCTGAATGGGAGAAAAAATAAAAAGAGAACCGAAGCCGAATGCAAATTTATTGAGAGATTGTTTGATATAATCATTCTATGAAAGAACTGAAGTATAAAAACTGTATCCTGTTGTTCAAAGAAATATGTTTTTAGTGGTTCACGTCTATTTACAGAGAAAGTTTTGAGAAAACACTTTGAAATTTTTTACAGGATTGAAGATGTAAAAGGCGAAGAAATAAAATATTAATTATAATTAGGACTTTTTCATCAAAATTTTTTATTAGTTATTTATCAAAAACAATCGTCTTTTTGTTCCCTTCATTGTTACTCTCAGTAAAAGAAGTTTTTATTCTCAATATGAGTTGCTAAATATAAATTTTAAGTATATTTTTAGCTTTCTCAAAGCGAATTTATGATATCCAAATTTTAAATTACCGGATGTACTTCATATTTAGTTCCAAATCTAAGATGATTTATAACAGAATATATGAATTCAAAATATATATATATATATATATTAATAGCACAAATTATTTTATTTATTGAAAATAAAAAAAAATCTTTAGTGACTACTGAATTCATCAATCTGTAGAAACTTATCACTGATACTTACTAATAATAAACTTATAACTGTTAAAATTCATAAATTGTTAATCGAGCTTTAAAAAAAATGAATATGTAAATACATATAGACACAGTTATACTCACGAAGACTAGTAAAAAATTATGTAAAAAAAAAGATTCTTATATCGAATATATATTTATGTATTACTTTACATGTTTTTATAACGTAAACTTGAGAATAGATTTGATATCTCAGTCAAATACATCAGAACGCGAGCAAATATAAATCCAGTAATTATAAAAATCATAAGCTTTTTTTGGGAGATTTGCTAAAACTTTTTTTAAATTAAAATTTGAAAAAACTGGTATAGACACGAAGTTATTTTTATGAATTTTTTTTTTAAATGATGCAAGAAATTTTTTTTGTGCAATATATTGAGCAATATAGTGAGAAAAAATTTTTATATTTTGATTTATTTTAAATAAAAAAAATTATTACATTTCTTAACACTTTATTTTGCGTGAATTATTTTCCCGCCAATTGTTGGATTTTAAGAACATTATGTGATCGAAAGAGATTTTAATGCTTTCAAATCAAATTAATTTGAAAATGAAGTTATTTATTTTAAATAGATGTATTTTCCTCCAAATTTAATTATAACAAAAGAATGTTATATTGTTTTATAATTCTACCCCGAATTAAATTTGAATTATAACAAACGGATGTACAAAAGTATTTTTTTATATATATTTACGCTACTTAACAAGCAGACTACCGTTGAAAAGTTCAAATCATGTATATTTTTCAGCCGGGGTTTCAGAGTGTGCATTTCGATGCTTCGATGCTTTCCACTCTCCATTACATTTTGTAAAATTCTAATTGGAATTTTGCTTCAAACATCGAATGAGATTATGTTTTTCTTAAATTCGAGTTTTCGAATTCGTTTATGTTTGTAACGACATAAGGAATAATATTAAAATTGGAAACACAATATATAATTTTGGCTGTAAATTATATTTAAAAAGTGCAGCATAATGGAAAAATAAAAGTGTTGTATTTTGCATGACCCAGAAGATATCGAAATCTAAATTCAAAATTACATTATAAAGACACTTAAACACCATTACGATATAAAAATTCTAATTAACTCTGAGAATTCAAATTTCTTTTCAAACGTACGAATATGAATAGATATGATAAACATTTTCGTTTTAAGAAATGCGTAATATTTAAAATGCAACCAATATTTAAATATAATTTATTGTGATACAACTTAATGTTGTTAGCATTATCATTGAATGAAAACTATTAGAAAAATGTATAAATATCTTGGCATCAACTTGAAGAGCAACGTTTCCAAAATTCGCATTATTTCATTCACAGAACACTTAGATTAAAAGTTATTTTTAAACACATTTAATTAAGAGAATTATTATTAACTAAGTTTTCTTGCTATTATCTGGGAGTGACAAAGCTATAAGAATATAGTAAGGATTTTAATATCGGCTTATGAATCTTAACCATTGTGTGACATTTGTGGAGGGAAAAATCAACATCGTTTAACTGAAATGAGGGCTTCGAAACAAAGGAAGAATTCTTTGGGGAAAAGCGTATAATTAACGATCGATTTTCTTTTGTTGAACAGAGGGGATTAATAAATGGTTTGTTTGGATTCATTCGAAACATATTTTTCATTAACAAGCCTTCCGAATGCACTTGTTCAGAAACTTCTCTCGATCCTAGCGATTATAGGAGTACGATGATAAATTATTCTGTTTTGACGTGAATTATAATAAAAGTGAATTCCGAGTTTCAGATAAATAAATAATTTGAAAATATTCCTCAATTATTAGAAGACAAATGTAACGGAAGTTTGAAGTTTTGTTGGAAACATCGTAGTATAATAAGATCATTAGGTTAGATTCTTCTATCGAATAGCGTCCCAACAATAACGACCACAAATATTATATATAAGACACATAGGTGCAAAAGTATTAACTAAAATAAAGTAACATTTTGTTTTGAAATAATCTTAAAGATATTTGAAACTTTTATCCCAAAGAAAGTATATATCGTTTAAAAATAAAATTCATTTATTTGAAAAAAAATGCAATTAAAAAATTGTATACGAATTGGCTTTATGTAATAATGTACTCTAAATTTATTGAGGGAAATTTAATAATTTTAATTGAAAATCTAATATCTTAAAATATTCTTGCACAGAGAGTATCTACTTCCCAAATAAAAACTATATGTAAAATTTGGTGTCTGTCACAATGACTCATTCTGTATAACATTTTAAATATAGGGTGTTCATTAATTATTGTCGGGGTTTCCGTACCTCATAACTTTCGAATAAAAAATATTACGCAAAAACCGATTACGTATTCGTAAATTACAACTCAAAGAATTTTATTAATGATATTAAAGTGTAAAGCTTGCACAATTTGTACTATGTAGGCATTCAGCGGAAGGCGATTATGTATTCGTAAATTCGCTGAACAAATTTTGATTCGAATTGAGGATGATGAAAATTACCTTCGGAAATGGTTCTTCAGTGACGAATCCACTTTTCATGTGTCAGAAAAAGTGAATAAACATAACTGTAGAATATGGGGCTCAGAGAACCCGCACGATTATTAAAAGTCAAAATTTGCTCAGCGAATTTACGAATACATAATCGCCTTCCGCTGAATGCCTACATAGTACAAATTGTGCAAGCTTTACACTTTAATATCATTAATAAAATTCTTTGAGTTGTAATTTACGAATACGTAATCGGTTTTTGCGTAATAATTTTTATGCGAAAGTTATGAGGTACGGAAACCCCGATAATAATTAATGAACACCCTATATTTTGTCATCATTTGAATCATATGTACTTTGTTATGAAAAACGCCATTGACAGTTAGCTTGCGAGCATGTAAAAATGAAAAAAAATCATTAGATGTTGTAAAACTTCGTTACTTCCAAATGATTTCTATTTTTTTTAAACTACTAATTATGATAGCTGCAAGTGACATTTTACTGACATTGTAAGAAATTTGTTGATTTTATTTTATTCAAACTTCAGAAGGTTGATTAGAATAAGTATGAGCATATTAATTACAAAAAATATTAAATAAATATTCTCATTTCTTTATTCATTTATATAGAGTTAGTTAAATTCATAATACGAAAATTTATGAATTTTTCTTTTCTGCAAAACAGAAAAAGCAATTTTTGGAATACGAATGTTTATAAATTTGCATTCTTTTAAAGCAAATATAGTCGTTTATTTTCGAAAACGTTTTAATATATATCTTCGTATCATTGGAAAGAAGTTATTTTAAGATTTTTTTTGTGTTTGGAACTAACATGGCTTGTATCCTGTTAATCTGTATATAGAAGTGGTTTTCGTCTAAGTAATTCATGCTTCCGCTATTTTAATTTATCTATTTCTTTTTCTCGTATTTTTTAAAATTAGATTTTAAATACAAATTTCCATTTTATATATCCTATGTATAGAGATATTTCAAATTTTTGGATGAGAAATTGCCACATAAGTAAGCAGGTATTCTCACTTTCCTAGTGCGAAAAGGCAACTTCTCTGAAAATCTATTGTTTAAAATTTTCTTCCATGCAATTTTAAACATATCTTAACCAATATTCTATACATAAATATTTTTTTTTTAAAACACTTCAGACTTCCTATTCCAAATTGTATCAGGAGGGACCTATTCTATAGTAACGGAGATGAGCGAAAGTATATCAGTACCTAAACCCACTGACAAAAGCATAGGAAATTGTTCGAAAGATATAACTGGATACTAGATGGTTGTTGGCGTTTTCTATCTACTGCAAATGTCAGGGGATAAAACAGAGTTTTATTTTTTTCAATGGGAATGGGAAAACGGTCGAAATAAAATTTCATCTGAAGTTTTTTTTTTTTTTTTTTTTTTATCTTCCCAAAGTTTTTATAGTTGATTACTGATCTAAAGTACAGGAAAAATTTAATATTCGGTATTGAAATATTTATCATTTGATATGTTAATGAGATAAATTTCAAAAAACTAATTTCTTATTCTTTTCATATTAAGAAAGATTTACGAGAGTTATTCAAATGAAAAGGTGCAAAACGACACTGCGGCTATAAATGAAGACTTTACTCAAAGTCTTCATTACACCATAGGCCTGAGCGCAACGATCCCACTGACTAACGGACAGAATGATTCCTTGTTCTCAGATTCCCTGTGGCCGTGAAGAGATCCAGTCCTTCACAGCGTCCTTGAGTTCGCCATCCGAATTGAAGCACTTCCCTTTCAGATGTTTTTTCAAGGGACCAAACACATAGCAAGGCGACAATAGCAGGGCGCCATGTCTGGGCTGTAGGGTGGATGGTCAAGCTGCTCCAACTTGAACTTGGTCAGTTCCGCGTGTGTGACCCTGCAGACGCGTGGAAGCGAGTTATCATGGAGTAGAATCACACCCTCCGTGAGCAGCCCCGGTCTTTTGTTCTTGATGGACTTGCGTAGTCTTCAGAGTGCCTCACAGTACACATTGGAGTTAATGGTTCTTCTGTGCTCGAGAGATTCAACAAGTAGCGGACCTTGGACAACGTTTTTTAAGAGTCTCTGCTCTCTCCTGCGCATGCGCGTGCAGGCGCATGCTCCGATCTACGCCGGAGACTCCAATCGCATCCCTAGATGTATCGCTACGTTCTCCTATAGCGGCATAGGCAAATATGTTAACGATTACGTTGTTATGACGTTTAGTACCTTCGCATTTGAACACCCCTTGTATTATCCTGAAAATTTACGAGACAGTAGCTTATAAATCTAGGGATGCATCTCTTCACACATACCGAAATTCAATTATTAAAATATTGAGGAACTTGGTATTAATGTTAATAACATTCTGCTAAATTTTCTATAATCAAATAATGGTAATTAATCGTAATCGATTCATTTCTTGTAATTTAAGAGCTAGACAAAAATAATTTGAATTCAATATACTTTCTAAAATAACTATATGCTAACAAGGAGAGGGCAAAGTTTGGATGAGTTCGGGATGAGATTTAATATAATTGTAGTATGTCCATTAATTAATTGTAATTAATTAATTTAATATAATTGTAGTTTAGATTGTCCATTCATTAAGAAATTAAAGCGCAAGAACCAGCCAATTTAAAAAAAATAGCCCTCTAACTTTCAGTATAGTTTATACACTAGTAATATGTCACCGTTGCCGAACATCCGAATAGAGAAACCAGTACTGCGCTAGTTAAACATACACGAGACGCAGAGTTCAATCCTGGGATGATGTTTGTTTTCTTTTAAAATTATTTCAAGCTAATTTATGATTTTAGAAATAATTTTTATTAATATGTTTTTCATTTTTTATGCTAAACACGGGATGTTCGGCAATGGCGACGCATTATTAGTATACAAACTATACTGAAAATTTCGGGGCCATTTTCTAGAAATTGGCTGATTATTACGCTTTAATATTTCAGTGAATGAATATCCTAAAAGCAAACTACCAGTATACTAAATCTCATCTCGAACACAATTTTTCAACTCTTCCCCCCTCCCTTGTAAATTAAAATTAATTTGTAAATCGTTTTAAGATCAGATTTATTCTCTTAAGCCTTTTTCCTTCTCTATTATGCATATTAGAAACATTTGAAATTAGCTTTCATGTTTTAAGTAAATATCTTGAAAAAGTGTAAAAATTTTATAAATTCTTAATATTATGAATATTATATTTATTTGAAAATATATATTTAATAGGTATTATATAATTAATATATATTTTCGAAACTATAGTCAATATTTAAAAATTATCCATATTCCAGGCAATAATGCATCTTTCAGTAGTAAATTTCACTTCAGATTATGTAAATAGCTTACATTAGATACACGCCATTGGACATCTCCCACCTCAAATGGAATTATTAATGGATATCAAATATCTTGTGACACAGCACAATTAAATGTCTTCTGACTTGAATATCTTGAGTGTCTCTCGAGTGTCTGAAATGGAATTCCCAATTTGAATAATAGCTTAGCCCAGATACATTTATGAAGATTTTCGGGAGAGTTTGAAATGAAGCAGATGGTACAATTAACTTCACACGAAGTACCGAGACTTCTAGCGGGTACACTATTTTATGAAGGTCTGCAAAAATATAGTTGCTTCCAGACAGTCTAAAATAAGACAGCGTGTCTACTAAAAAGCTCTTTTATGTGTGGTAATGAAACTTTTTCATATAAAAGCAGCAATAATGAGTACATATATTTCAGATTCTTAAGATAGAAATATAGTGCTCTCAAAATGGAATTTTAAATGATACGGAAGCATGAAAATTAGGAAAATTGTTGAATCATAAAAAAAGACACTCTCAGTACGTGACTCTGTATCGAATGTTCAAGCATATATGAGAATTTATGGTAATTGCAGAACTATTCAAAGTTTTTTTTTATAAGTTTATTCCAGCATGTAATAATATAGTTAGAATCTGAATCGCTATAATCTGTGACAAATTAAATCTCTTGTTTTCATTTATGATGAATCCTTTTAAAAAGATAAATATTTTTAGTAAATATATTTACTAGAAAGGGCAATTAATCTATTTTAATTCTTCGAAGTTTCAACTCTAATTTTTTTTTCTTATTTAATTCCTTTCTAATCTTGACACTTCGCAATGCTAAAATCAGATTCCCTTCATTAAATACCATCTGAAACATTTTAAATATTGTTGCCCATTTTAGAAAAGTTCTTTCTTAGACCTTGTTTGACAACTACAACGTGTTAGTAATAAATGAATTATCATGGCAAAGTAAATAATTTAATTTTTTAAAATTTCAACGATAACTGCAATAAATATACCTGAAGAATTTTAAAACTGATACTTAGTGGATTTAATTAAAATTTGTAACTGGCATCCTTGCATAGGGGTAGCTCATCTTCCCCGTGATCTGGGCGTCCCGAGTTCGAATCCCGGTTAGGGCATGGTTGTTCTTCATCTGTGTTCTATCTGTGAGGTGCGTGAATGTACCCCCTGTAAAAAGGGTTTGTGCAAGCGAATGTGTGAGTTTCATCTTCATATGAGCTAGAAGTCAGACTTCTGCCCTCGGGTGCTCAGGGGTCTTTACCCTCAGAAGCTATTGCACCCCCTTTCCGTGGTAACGCGGACACGACATCATCATCAATTAAAATTTTTTTATGTACGTGCGTGTGCGGGTGTCGCTTTAATGGATAGACTATTAAACATAAGTTTAATACTTTAGTTATTTTAACGTCAGGTTAAAAGTAACAATAGGGCTATTTTGGGACGGACCTCGTAATTTTGAACTGCGGTCAGATGACGAGGGGAATACTTGAGCCTCTCTCCAAACTTCCCACCACATTAGCGGGAGGACGTTTGGATTTAACATGTAGATCCGGCTTAGACCGGTTTACAGGATGACCCGGTTACACGACGGTTCTTCGGTGAAATTGAGTCTCGAACCTCAAACCTTCCGGTTCCGAAGCCGAAATCTTAGCACCACGACCTCTATTAAATGTAAAGGCACCCAATTTAGAAGGTGGATGTACACATCAGAGACTTGGTAAGGAGATTTTAGCAACCATCAATCCTAGCAAAAAGCATCTAATTTTAAATGAATGGTTATTTTTAATATCGAAACAAACAACAGTAACATCAGTGAAAACATTTATGTCCGATGACTTTGAACGTCAATGTAAGCGTATGCATGAAATTACGCACATACAGTGATACCGAAGCTTGCAAAATATTTTAAAAACATATTTCGCATCAAATAGTACCTTCTCTACAAATTAGTTGAGCAGTAGATGCTTTCTGACTAACGATATGAAAAACTTTGTTCATTTCATTTATAACTATTGTATTTTGCCTTTTAAATCAACATATCAGCATTTAAATATTTCAATACTCAATTATTATCTAGACTGTGAAAAAGTATTTTGTTCAGTGGATGTCACATAATATGAGCGCCATTTATTATCTGGTTCTGAACCCATGTTTTCAAATGTACTCAAAGGTCTTCCTTTAACATGATAATGTTAAGCGATGTTATATGAACACTACATCGTTTAAAATTGACCGTTCATTTTCAACTAGCATTAATCAACTAAACTGATGTTCATGGAATGTCCTACCCCACATTAGTAAGCACATGAAAGTCATCCCCCCTTGGTATAAAGTTCTTTGATCTGAATTAGATCTGGATTCGTTTAAACAGACAGTTACAATTCCAAATCTGGCTTGAAATCTGTTGAACATGCATAAATCATCGTTGCCTGCGATTGAATTATGAAAGTAAAATGGATAAAAAAAGAACCGATTTCAGTGTTAAAGGCAAAATTGAAATTCTTAACAGTTATAAAAATCTATCTGAAACGAATCAAAGAATCACAGCAGCACAGTTGAAAAATGTGCAGTCTCTTTATAGTATAATTTTGGAAAATTTATGAGGTGTTTTTTTTGGAATTAAAAACCAAACAATAAAAGGAGTGATTCCGACCGGGAATTTTGTTTTAATAAAAACTATTTCAATGAACGTCAAAATAAAGCTAGCACTCTATCTTTTCAAAATGGAGTACTGCATCATTTAAAAAAATTGTTATATAAGCTGAAAAGAATTATAAATAGCTCTTTAATAAGTAATTGCTTTTTCTTGATGCGATATAAATATAGTTAATTTTACTCAATTCGATTATTGTTATTAATCGTTCAATGTTATCAAAACTTTTAAGTCTCGAAGTGATATTAGATGGAAACTACTGAATTTCTAAATTTTAAAGGGTGAGTGCTCCTTATCCTGATGAAGTAGGGACTGAGTATCATTGAATGAATATTTCTAACTTTGTATACTTTTTCAGTACTGAAAAATCTCAAACGCTCGTTCAATGAAATTACGTTGTTCGTCCTTGACCCAGGATATTACAGAGAAGTTTTCTTCCATTTTCATTAAGTACGATTGATAGAATATCCAAGGCACGTGCTTTGTTCGTTAGAGGCGCTCGTCTCTCAAAAGATATTCGACAATGCTTAATAACCATCAATTAAGCAAGGTTCTCTTTTGAATATTAATAACATAGGCTGCCATTGCCTGTGTTATTATCCCATTTTTTAAAAGGGTGATGGAATCTCTTCAATTTGAAAGAGAAACTTAGGTGTTCAGATATTCATAGGTAAGGGAACTCGAATGAATCTTTGGAACGATTCATTCGAGTTAAGAGATAATTAATTATATATAATAATTTTATACTTTAATAAGATAAAATAAATATTTCATTAAATAAGAGATTGCGGAGTTTTCTCTTAACAGTTTAAAAAGTGGACCTAAATGAATATTTTAATACATTTCAGTAGTATAAAATCAAATTTATAACTAACAAAAAAGTCAATATACAAGTAAAATAATTTGTATGTGTCATTATAATGTTAATCAAGTTTAGCAGCTTTATCTTTTTAATGTTTTTTTATTTGCGAATCTACACAGAATAAACTACACGGCAAAGAAATTAATAATTTATATTAAAGTAAAAAGTATATATTTTTTTTTCGCTTAATTGTTGAACTAATATTAAACGAATAATTCAGTCATAATTCATTCAATAACTATACAGAATTTTCTTAATAATAAAGATGATAATCTTATCTGAAAAAAAATCATGGAGTATTATTTTTTAATTATAAATACATCAAATCAGAAATTCTATCTAACACACACAGTACATTTTCCAAAACGCTGCAACAATTTTAGAAAGAATATGCGATATTACATTCTTGAAAATGATCAATACAATGGAAAACAGTTAGTTTAAAGATATTTATAATGAGCTGGCTGATATTAATAATTTCTATTGACATTCAACATACTTTCCATATGTCATAACTTGCTTAAATTTCTCTATTCCATAGCTTTTGTGGAAATGCCAGCAGACATTCATACATTAGAGTAATTTAAAACAGCTGCATTTGCAATCTGTCTGAACTTTCCAACTCACGGTTACGCAACAGCAGAATCGGAACTAGGTGCTTACTATAATAATCATTTAGATTCTAGGAAAGGCTTGAAATTGCAAAATATTTACAACAAAGGATATTGCATAGTCTTGGAGCTTTACGAAATATACTATTTTCACAAATTTAGCTAAGTAAAGAGTATCCTATATTTAGTTTATAGTCTAAAAATAGCTTGTCTATATTCATTGAATAAAACTTATAATACGCAATAAAAATATTTAATCAAAATGGAAAAAAATTATTTTTAGTTTAAGATATGCGGAAATTTCAATATGTCCAAAGTAAATTAGAGTTTTAGAGGATACAAACGATAATTCAAATTTCAAATTCATAACCTTAAAGTATAAAAACACTTCATACGCATTTTTATGCATTTATTCTTAGAATATTCACTATAATATAACTGTAATGTTTTTGTTACTCAAAAGGAAATTTTGTAGGCATTGATACAAACTTAATCCGATTCCTTCAAGATTCTTGCATATTTCAGATGATTTTTTTTCACAAATAAATAATTACGCTTTAATATTGGTTGACCTTGAAAAACACTCGATACTTTTATTCTTTTCCTATCAATTACTGTTAATGCCATCGTTTTTATCTTGTTCATAAAAAAGAAATTCAGTTAAGAACCACTTGAAAACATATGCAAATTTTTATAGATGAAAATTTAACTATTTAAATTTTATATAAAATCAATATAATAATCATATGATAAGACTATCAAAAATTAATTCAAGCAATAAAATACTACTGCTTACATCAACTCCGCTATTCTTGTTAACGAAATCTTTATGTCCCAAGACGATTTTGTTATATCTTATATAAACTCGAGACATAGTTACAATCCTTAGATGTAGATTTTAAATATTGGATCAAAAGCCATTAATGTATTTCTGTAATGTAATGAAAAATAAAATCCAATTTTCGTAACTTTTTGAAGTAAAATATCACTTGGAGAAATGTATTTTCAATAAAGAAACCTTTCAAACGAGAAATGCCACTCGAAAATAAAATGTGCTTGCCAAGTGCAACGATTAATAACAGCGCTTAATTTTTCATAGAGTAGATTGTTTTATATGAGGAGTGCAATACTCAGTCATTGCAGGTACCCTTATGATAAATGGTGTTCTGTTTCAGAAGATATAGAAGTAACGAATAAAGATCAGACATTTTTTTAATGTTATAGGAATTTTGTAATTTCAAAAATATAATAATATCTGGCATGATAACAAAATTGTCATAAGGTCATTACTTACATTTCATATATGCTATATTGTAATTTGATAAAAATCCATATTTTAATTGGTTTTTGATACATTACCGTTTCTTTAAATAACTAGCCATTAATCATATCTCATGCTAAATAAGGAACAGTTAAATTGTATACACAGTATTAACTCTTTTAGGTACTTAAGTTTAAAGGGAAAAAATATTCCTTGTAGTATATATATATTTTTTTACTATAAAAAGTGAAAAAAAAACATTAATTCAAATTGCTTAACATAAATCAGAATAAATTATATCTCAAAATTAAAAAAAAATTATATATTACTCGGAATAAAAAAAATAACATTTTAATAAGTCATTTTTACAAAATATTTTTGGGCATATATAATCCCATCACTTCACAGCTTCAAAATTATTATAAAATATCTAATAGCATGTTTTTTTTATCATAAAATAAAAATTCATTGTATCACACAATGTGCAACCTTAATCACATCAGCACATACAACTTATCGATACGTTTTGATTTGTATTAATTTTTTAAGTTATTTACTAATTTACCATATAGCACAGCAAACTGAATGAAAGACTTTAAAATATTAAACCTTTAAAATTATCATTAAGACTTTAAAATTATAATTAAATTTAAAATTTAATCTTTAATTATTTAGTCTTAACTTCCAATTAATTAATAATAATTTAGTCTAATTTAAATTTAGACTTTAAAATTATTATTAAATTTATTATATTTTAAAATATTAAATATTTATAAATAATAAACCGACACGAATACGAGTAATTTTACCTCTTCGAGGTAGTTTAAAATATATCAAACCATTATTCATAAAAGTCTAGGCAAAAAGTGAGATAGCTTTTAACCCATCTAGCCCCAAGGATCTAAGCTTTTTGTTAGCTTACATTAAAAATATTTTTTAGATTTTTTTTTATTTTTTTGATTAGAGAGACTTCTCGTCTAAAATTTAATATAATGCTCTGTTTTGTAACAATCTGGATGCATCATTTTATGTCTACTTTCCCACTATACAAATATTGTCTATTATTCACCTGGGCTTAGATCTATGCTGTCCAAAGATTATATACTTCTTTCTTTAGGCGAAATAAATGAAAGTTCTCTAAATGTTTGAATTCAATATTAGATAAAATTGATGTTGGCACTGTTACTTTATTTCCAGTTAAAAACATTCTTTGAAATCTTGATATTTTTCTTAACTAATTTTATCATGCAAATATATTTTCATATAAACATATTTTCTCAATTTTTTTTAACAAATTCACAAACACCATAAATGAACATTTTAAATTAGAATCTTTTTTTTAAGAAAGTTTTGTAGATTATCACCAGAGAAGAATTATCTCCTGGTTTCAACTTATTTACTGAAGAACTTGTTCACGAAGTATTCCTAGACAAGAGAAAGAAGAAAAGGGTCTGGGGGTTCATAGAGTGTGATATGACAATTTTCATGTCTGATGTATAGTGCAACATATTTTATCTTTTATAGCAATAAGTAATGAACAGAGCTCAGTATTTATTTCATATTTGCTGGAAAAATATTGGGTCCAATTGTTGACGTAATTAGGAATGCAAAAGAGATTCATTTTACACTATCAAAAATTTCTTTTCTTCCATATCTCTGCATGACTACTAAAAACATTTCCCTGCAAGTGCTATATTTTATTATTTTGTGATATTTTATATTTTATATAGTTACTAAATCAATTTCATAAGCAGAAATGCTACAATTTGTGAAATTCATGATTTCATATTTTCCACTTTTTTATACGTCACTCTTCCGTTATAATTTGAAAAAAATACAATTACTTTTTTAAATTCATGTGTAATAGTACTTTCGCTGGTTGTAACAAAAGTCTTCCGGCAAAAATATTTCTTAATAAAGTTTAAAAAACATGAAATCAATACATTTAATGCGGATTGTTATCGCCTTTCATATCAAGGTTTTTCTGTCAATATTTTGGCAGTTTTTAAAAGTCTTCGGCCCAGAAATTTCGTGCCCGCTAGTCCAAAAGCATATCAACTTCATTTCGGATGTCCTATGCAGATTGAAGATAGAATTAGCAAGTTGTAATTGCAGGTGGGATAAAAGATAGAAGTGCGAAAGAGCGGTGTTGTGGTTATATAGCGGACAAATGATCCCATTCAAGTCTGTACAGAATTCATCCGATGAATGCAAGCACATGCGATCTTGCATTACCTTGATGGAACAGTAACTTTTTGGGCCGGAACTCAGTTCGACGTTTTGCCTTGATAGCAGCGTCAACACGGACTAGCATCTCGGACTAACGCACCTTATTGTAGACGATTTTACTTTTTTCTAGATACTGTTTGTGAATAATAATACACTAATCCCATTAGATATATAGCAAGATCTTTATGCTTTGTCAAATTGCAATGTGCGATGCTGTCAATGGGCAGACTAATCTTCCTTTCGGCTTGTGTTGTTGAAATAAATGAACTTTTTATCACAAGTGAAGATCCTTCCATAATGATGCTTTTACTTTGATATTTGAGCAAATTAGTGCAGGCCAGAACACGTATGCCCTTATTTGTTTTAGTCAGCTCATGCGACATCCAGTCACTGAACTTGTACGTCAAGTTTATATGATCCTTAACTTGGATACTGATCTTCTTCCACAAGTTCTCCTAGTCGGGCCTCATCAACATCACTAGGCTAGCTAGAGCGCTCTGCTTCTTGAATATCATAGTCCTTGTTTTTAAACTTTCGGTACCAAACCTTCAAAGTATCATGATACAATAGTAGTAACTAAAGCTTAAGACATGATTAAGTGACATTTTGTAGCTGGTGTTTTGCAAGAGAACGGTAATAAATAATGATTCTAATCTGGTATTCTGATAGTTCCATTTCAGACACCTTGTACTTAATGATAATGATATTTTTTTTACAGATTTCACAACATAGTTTTACAAAGCAAGTGCCTTTCCTTCAAATGCCAAAAATCGTTTGAAAAAATATTAGTAAACACGCAACGCGAAGTATTTGTACATGCGATATTAGCTGCGGTTGAAAGTTTTGTGCAACCTATATGTTACTGCCTTAACTAACTTATTTTTTAAGAAAACAAATGAACTGCAATAGTTATCAGTTTATTTCTTTGAAGTTAAAGTAAATTATCAATAAACGGTCAAATATCTAAAAATGGAATATACAATACAGCACACGAGTAGGCAATGTTGTGTATAAATGTTTTGCCATAATAAGCAATTATTTTTCACCGTTTCTTCAAATGCTTTTAAATCTATATGTGCATCTATTTTAGCCTATATTATATAAGATATTTGCAACAAGTTGGAATCGATATGTCTTTGGACTTAGTAAGCGAGTGGATTGCTGTAATCACCTACGGAAGCCAAAAAATATATGAAGAAAGTCAAGAGAGCCAAAAGCGTTGGTTGGAAAGATCTTTGCACGGAAGCTGCAAATCCATATGGGAAACATTTCAAAGCTGCCTTTAGGAAAACAATTCATCCATCTCAACTAACAGTCTTGAACAATATCAATCCAGAAGGAGGACACCAAAAAATAGCTCAGGATATATTAGAACAAATTTTTTCATTCCCAAATTCAACCCCATCTTTAACACATGAAATCACTACCACTCCTAATGATTGCCCTTTCACTGAAAAAGAAATAGCACAGGTCATTGATAATCTCCCTCATGGAAAAGCACCAGGATATGACGGCATTGATAATCTAATTATAAAAACAATAAACAAAAATTTCCCGATCCTCTTCAAAGAATATTTTAATAAATGTCTTTCACTAGAAAAATTCCCGGATCCATTTAAAATAAGCAATATCATCCTATTTCAAAAAACTGGAAGAGACCCTAAACTAGCCACGTCATACAGACCAATAGCTCTCTTGCCTACTATAGGAAAAGTTCTAGAAAAATTACTCCCACAGCGTCTTATTTATTTTCTAGAATCAAATAAACTCATCAACAATAACCAGTTTGGATTCCGTGAAGGAAAATCCATAGATGCTGCTCTTAAAAAGCTTGTAGAAAAAATTTATGATGGAAAAAGGGAAAAAGACAATATTCTGGTTCTTTCAGTGGACATCAAAGGGGCATTTGATAATATCCAACACCATTCAATAGTTAAATATCTAGATAAACTCCAATGTCCCCAAAATTTAAGAAACATCTTTGAAAACTTGCTACATGCCAGAAAAATAATCCTCAACACACAAGAAGGCTGGGCCATAAGAGAACAGAAGCAAGGCTGCCCCCAAGGATCGTGCAGTGGTCCAGCTCTGTGGAACTTGGTGGCGAACGATCTGCTTAATAAAATCTGGCCTGCCCATACAACTATCCAAGCATTCGCCGATGATTTTGTTCTGGTCATTAAAGCCAAAACAAAAGAAAATATAAGACAAAATACCCAAGAATCAATAGCACAATTTATATCCTGGGCTGACATAAACAATCTAGAAGTGTCCACGGGGAAATCCAACTTTATTCTGTTTAGTAAATGGGTAGCAGGACCCAGAATCTATTGGCAGGGAGAAAGAATAAAGCAGACGCATGCCATTAAATACCTAGGTGTCCATATTGATGATAAATTGAATTGGAATACCCACCTCAAGCATTTAGCATTGAAAGCGCAACAACAACAATTCAATTTTCTCAAAATAGCTGGCAAATCTTGGGGGATAACACTTCGACACAGAAAAATTTTGTACAGGACAGTCATTGAAAGGATGCTTGCACACGGAGCTGGAGTTTGGTGCCTTCACCCAACGGTTAGATTAGCAAGAAAGCTCTCTTCCATCCAAAGAAGCTTTCTGTTAGCAATTACGGGAGCATACAAGACCACGCCTACTGCAGCACTTCAGGTTATCCTTGGCTTGCCACCACTACATCTGAAGCTTCAAATGATGGCAAGAATGACTGAACTGTACAGACTCCGTGGAATCGTACATGATATGCCACATATCAGCCCACACGAGTATGAATACAGAGCTACGGGCTGGACGTCACATCCTTCCAAACATCTCCAAGCACATCAAATTTCGTTGAAAGACGGTGGGTCTCAGAATGTAGTACTCGGGATCTATACAGATGGATCAAAATCCTCAGCAGGAGTTGGGGCTGCATTTTGTGTCATGCAGGATGCAGTGACTATACACCAATGGTCAACCAGCCTATTGAAAGAAAACACGGTCTTCCAAGCTGAATTACTAGCACTCAACAGAGCAGTCAAATACGCAACCTCTCTTCCTACATCAGATCCAGTTACTATTTACGTCGACAATAAAGCAAGTATACAAGCCTCAAGTTCTCCAAAATCCAATAGCCAATTAGCAAGAGATACATTTACCCTTCTTCTTGCAAACCCTCACATTAAAATCTCATGGATCAAGGCACATGTAGGCTATGAAGGGAATGAAGCGGCTGACAAACTAGCCAAAACAGCGGCTAATGCTAATCAAGATCGGAATATAATGAAGCTCCCAAGATGTCACCTGAAGAACATCCTCCAAACCGATATGATGACAATATGGCAAAAGGAATGGGAAGAAGGCGAAACAGGCCGCTCCACATTCAATATAATACCGAAAGTTTCTCTATACGCTGCCAACTGGAACAGAACGGATGTCCTTCTCTTCACTGGACACGGCCCATTCCCGACATACCTACACAGATTCCATCTGGCCAACTCTCCTTACTGTAGCTGTGGGGAGATAGGATCCCCAATTCACTATGCCACCGAATGCCTACTGACTCTGTCATGGCACATGAGAAAGCCAGAAACAAGTCTCGAAGAAGAATGGTACAGGAGAGTTGCATCGAATACCCTTTCACGTGGCAAGATCCACTCCATAGTAAACCATATTCACAAATACCAAGACCTATTCAAGACTACACATTAGCTGAGACCAAAATGCCACATGTCAAAATCAGCCGAAATTATAACTTCAAAAGTCCCTCAAAAGTGCAGTTCTCGAGAAGGAAATCAAAACCACAGGATTCAGACGGACGCCACAGATTTCTGACTCTTTAGTGATTACTTATATGCTAATATATGTCATACAGATATTCTCAATGTAAATTATCAATTTTTCAGTTAGTAATCTCATTTCCCTGTAAGTTCAACTCAAAGTCACCATTTGTTTAAGTATTCTTTTCCCCTCTATCCAGTTATTACATCACCAAAAAATTGAATATAGTCATGTAGGATTTGACACCAATGTGATTCTCTCTGGAGAACGCTGGATGGTCTGTCGTCTCTTTCTTTTTATCTTCTTTCTTTTTCTTTTTTTTCCCCTTCCATCTTGTGCTCATCCAACTGGTTAGATAACTTAGTGTTATAGGCACCGGGGGCACAGGATGGCGTTATGTTATGTAATCACCTACGTACTTTAAAGTTGAAATCAGTATAAATGCTAGGCAGTGCTAAATATCTAAATCTGAAATCTTCAAAATCTCACATAAAAAGACGTTCCCATTATAAAAAGGTTTTCTTTTCTCTTTTCATTGCCCGAAATACACACCAAACCTTTCCTAGACAATAGAAATTTTTCATTGTCCTATCTAGTTCCTTAGGATGGTATACTCTTTTCGAAACCAATCCACTCGTTCCGAGAATCGATCTTTCAAGGCAAATGGTATTTGTGATCGTTCTAACCGAAACTTGGAGCAGATAAGAAGCAGAAACAGTGGAAAGCCATCTTATGCGTCAAACGCTCTGTCGACAGCTGAGAGAAATATCTCACGCCTTGAGATAAGAAAGCGCTGAACCGCAATGGATTGTTTCCCTTCGACGTATTTACTTCTAACTCGAAAAGGGTGGCCTGATAGGGGCCTGTCTTAACACCAGTTATCAGGGGATTTAGGTCAAAGGAGAAATAACTTAACCACATAGCGCTCTTCCTCGGCATTGCTTTTGGCATTCAATTCCACTGCATGGCAGAATAAATGGTATCTTCTAACATTTTCCGTATGAAACCGAAGAAAAGTATAATTATACCGCATTTATTGATAGAAAATGTAACCATATGCATATTTTTTCTTAATGGATATTTATTACTGTTACTGTTATTTCTTTAGTTACTGTTATTTTGATTTTTATTTTAAAACACTTTTATAAACCAAATTATTTAAAAAAGATAAAAGTAAAATCTATTTAAAACATGCTTTTACATATGCTTTCCTTGTAATGAATTTCTCCATTTAACTGTCTTTTCGTATGAAGCATTTAAAACTGCAAATTTGAAATTCTAAATTGTTCATAACTGATCCAACATTCCTACTTTTATTCTATTCTAAACGGTAGTGTAATTTAGTTGACAAATTACTTGGACCAAATGTACATAAAGATATTCTTGAAATAAACAAAAATATGATGGTTACATTAACAAAAGAAAATTATTCAAAGAGATTCATACTTTAGAACAGCACAATAATATGTTTTCTAAATTTATTGCATGAACGGAAGATAAACCATGCAGTCATTTACATTACTTATTCGGGGGAAAAAATTAATTTTGAATGCTTGATTACTTGAAACAATTTCAAATAATAACGAATAATCTCAGAAATGACAGATGAAATAATAAAACAGAGAATAAGAGAATTACTTATTACATGAACTCGGAAAAAAATGTGTGAAATAATCTATTGACCCTATAGAAGCGGAAAAAATCATTAAAGTACGAGATGTTAGAAATTTTCGTAAGGAAACAAATATTTAAACCATAAGGTAAAATATTTTGATTTTTCATTCATATTTAATAATTCACTCTCTTAAGCTATTTATATTTAATTTTTCTTATCTTCAGGAATCGAAAAAGAAAACTTGTTTCTAGAAGACTTTTTTTTTATTACTGTCTACTCTTTGGATTTTATTATATTTCCTATTTCATTATAATAAATCTTAAATCTTAGAATTTACTTTGGGTAAATTCGCAACTAGATATTGTCTGTGTTTTGAAATGAAAATTTAAGTAAAATAAATTGATTAAGTCGAACATTTTCTGAAACAATTATTATATTATATTGTCATCGTAATCACATTTACACAGATTTCTGAGCTCTTCCATGTCATCAAAAGTGAAAAAAAAATCAAATTAAATATTTTATCTTTTCGCATATCTTATTTTCAAAAATGAAAGAAGTCTATAAATACAGACGTTTCTTTTTCAATAAACAAAGCATTTTGGCATTAATAAATGAAGAATTTTGTTAGATGTTAACCAGTTACAAGTTAAACAAGTGCTCACTCGTTTTCGAATATGGTCAATATACGTATTTAGCAACAGAATTTCTTCCATAAATATCCTTCATTGTATTGTAGCCCTTAGAATCACCATCATTATAGTATTCGAAATAAAGAAGTTCAAAGATTCACCAAGCTCCGACAACTTCCATGTTCCCAGCCGAACTCATATGATTTGCACAATCTTATTTTAGAGCACATGATGAAGATAGGAGGTTTGACAAATATCGATATGTTGGAACATAATTTCAATATCTACTACTTTCCACATATAACTGAAATATAGGTTTTTAGGAAAAACAAAACCTTTCTAATAGAATAATTCTTACATTTTAAACAGAAATTGGAACACAAACCAAGTTTAGTATCTTCTATCGATTTAAGTTGTCTATGAAACATACTGGGTAGCATAAACGTGTTAAAATAATTATTAGCACTTCGTTATCAAAAATCCTAGAACCAGACAGTTGTTCTCCTCTCAAATCAGCAGTATAATTAAAATGTTATTGATAATTCAGCAGTTTTTCCCGAAGTAGATCTAATTTACTATCGATGATTAATCAAGGAATGTAGCTTGTATGGAAGACGAATTATGGTTTAAGTAAAACTTTCATTTTTTTTATTTTCTGCAAATACTTTTGTTGACTATTTAGAATATTGACAAAAGAATATAAAAGTGTTCAGTTGAAAAAACCCCAAGAAAATGCGCATATAAATGGGCAACCAAATGTTCTCAAAACATAAACAACGCTTTAAAAATAGATGTCTTTGCCAACCTTCCTTACTCAAACAGCATGAAAATTTATTTCAATTAAAGTGGCTTACAGATATAATATATAAAATTAAAATAAATGAAAAAAATTATTTTAGTTTTTAAAAGGTGGTGCATTTTGTAAAACATTGGAAAAGATCTGCTTTTCGGTTGGTACTTCCAGTTTCGTTTTTGACTACCATGTTTTCTAAGAATTTCTATATCCCCATTTTTATTTATTGCAGTAGTAAAATAAACACAAATTTAGAAAA
Source organism: Argiope bruennichi (assembly GCF_947563725.1). Classification (NCBI taxonomy): domain Eukaryota; kingdom Metazoa; phylum Arthropoda; class Arachnida; order Araneae; family Araneidae; genus Argiope; species Argiope bruennichi. The sequence continues at coordinate 123,227,577 of NC_079153.1, forward strand.
CATCAATAAAAAGACTTTGAAGCCAGACACAAATTATGAAATTCGGCTTTTTAGACGTAATTAGATACTTTCAAATTTCTCTAATTTACTATCTTTTATAAAAATATTATTATGCAAGAACTGGTGATTCAGTTAAGAATTCATTTGTTATAAAATTCATTCGCCTTTGAGAATGCTTATTCATATCTTGATTCTTATTTTATCTTGATATCACTAGATTAATAAATGTAATTTTCTTGACTTCAAATTTCTGAATGGTTTATTTGTTTTGATTTGAATAGATCTAGAGCAGAGCTATTGATATAGCAGGGGTGTTACACGACGTTCCAAATTCTTTTCCAATAAAAAGAATTACGATGTACTTTTTCTGCAGTAAAAGTCGTTATATTCAATTAGTATTCACAACCATACAGTTCAAATAAATAGCAATAATAATTTAGAACATTCTCTAGTTTTTGCAAAGAAGATATTGTCAATCCTTGAAATGGATAATTAAAACAATGAGAGAAGTGTGTGAAATGTTAAAATTTCATTTAATGTTTTGAGCATATTTTTACACGTAGCATTTTATACAAACCTGATATCTTATATTGATGGAATGGGATGGCATTTTGGTAAAAATATTCATTCATACAAACTCTGAAAAAATATGGACCGAATTTATATGATTTTCCAAAAATATAAGAATAGTAGGCGCGGAATAAAATTCCGTATTTATCGGTTCTGTTTCCGGATGCTGAATCCATTTACAGCAACTTAGTGAAATAAAAATAGCTCATTGTAGGAATATATTCATTTTATACTGCACTGATATCATGAGTCCGAAAAGCTCATGTATGCAGACTTAAGATGCATGTTGATTCAGATCCATTTTCTTCAGGTTCAAATAATATATTTGTGGGAAAATATCTGCAGTTCAGTTCACTTTGTCTGTAAGAAATGTTATTTTCACCAAAAGAGAATATTTTTTTCCTGTTTTGATATATATTTGTATTATGTATAATATAATCAATCCACAAATCAAGACTAATAAGGCATTTGATTTGAGAAGCCTTCGCATTAATTGATTTGGATGAATTGAATTATTCCAAGAGCAAAACTCACTAAGATATTGGATATTATATATAAGTAGAAAAATAAAAGTAAATTAATTCACTGTAGGAAGCCTTGAAAAATTTAAATATTTAGGATTTTATTGTTAGTATCCTTATTGTAATCCTTATGAATAACCACTAGATTTGTTATAGTTTGTTGAACTTAATATCCATCCAACTGTCTGGAAATAAAACAAAAAATAAACTAAACGTATCACAACCATAAAAATAAAGTCGGGATATTCTGAAATCTGATCTTGCATCTTACAGAGAAATAAAAGATTATAAAATCAGTCAGTATAGTGATTCTTAACATCTAAAAAACATCCTCTCTGTTGAGTACGAAAAAAAAAGTGCAAGTGCAAAAATCTAGCAATATTTATAAATGTTTATCAAATGGAAATAAATGTATGTTAACATCAAGCAAACGAAATTTAAATTTAAAGTGAAGTGAATTAATGAATTAAATGAAGTACTTAAATATGTTTAAGCATATTAACTCAATGTTTTATTTATAATCAATCACGTTTAGTTTAGTTCTATTAATGTCCCGTTTTAAAGCAACACTAGGGTTATTTTGGGACGGACCTCGTAACTTTGAACCGCAGTCAGATGACGAGGACAACACCTGAACTGGCACCCCCCTCTCCACACAATTTCTAGATTTTCTACCAAATAAAAGTTTAAAGAAGTTTTCGATGAAGATTGTTCTTTTATCCCAGCTTTAATATTTCAGCTCCAAAATATTTTTGTTTTTTGATATAAAAATTGACACCATTTGTTTAGTGGGTTAAACGTGCTAATGGCACGGTTTAGGAACATGAAATAAAGGAAGAAGACTCTTTCGTTCTATAACTATTTGTGATCTTAATGAGAGTTATTCAAAAACTAGTTGACTGATACGCAATTTATCCGACTGGGCAAGCTGTTGTAGTTTTTATTTCAATCAAAATACAAATGTGGTCCAGTTTCTCTTTCAAAATTTCTAACAGTCTACCCTCATATTTAAATACTTACCTTAAATTCATCAATTTATACAAATTAGAACTGGCAAACAAAAGGCTCCTTACTTTCCTTTCATATGACTCTTGAAGTTATCTGCCTACACTAGAATGATTGGGTTAGGACGACTACTATTATATTGCATGATTAAATTATCCTTAAACAAAAATTTTATTTGATTAGATTAGAGTTGGCCGTGGTGGCCTAATGGTAAGGTCTCAGCTCGTGAGCCGTAGGGTTTCAGGTTCAGGACCCGATTCCACTGAAGAACCGTCGTATAAGGGGGTCTGTTGCACACTAAATCCGTTAGGCCAAACGTCCTCCCGATAGTGTCCCTGAGAATCAGTCATGGATTACACTTTTTTTTTCTCACTTTCATAAGAAATTCATAAAATTTGGGAATAAATATTCTGAACTTTCCATTAAAAATTATTAACAATGAAATATAAATTTTGCTATACTAAAAAGGCATAAAATTAGGAATATCGATAAAAAGTAACCTTTGCGATTCATAGTCATGTAAGTAACATGAATAAGCATTGTTATCAACAGCGAGTGCTCCATTCATTTTTTTACTCCCCTATAATTTTGATAAATAACAAAGTTTATTTTTTAGCTAGATAATTGTTACAGGTTATGTACTCATAAAATTTCACAAATAAAGATTATCAGGAAAAAATATGTTTTGCCTCATGTTAAGCATGTTTGAAATGTTCTTTATTTTTACACATCGCCAAGAAAAAATATAAATTTCCCAGAATGCAGTGTTTTTAGCATGTTTTATAAAATGTAACAACTACCTCACGAATATTTCATAAAAATTTCAATGTCATAAAAATTTACAGAAGCTTTTTTCGAGATTTCCTAAGGGAATAATTTAGTAGAAAAAATGATTTCATACTCAGATACTAAGTAAAAAAATTAAGATTAAAATTCTTATAAAAATATGGCATAGTTTGGAAACTTCAAACTCATTAATAAGTCTTTTAATTATGACCACAAGGTGGTATAATGGGTTTTGCTTTAATGAGAGAGTTAAATTTGCTTTTAGTAAATAAATTATTAAAGACATCTTAACTAGGACCAGTTAGAAAACTTCAGCAATTATGCAGTTTCAATCTCGACTTTTCCATTAGTTAATCAATCATATTAATTATGTAAATGTTAGTGATGTACTTTTGCAATCATGGATCTCGTAATTTTCTGATGAATCTTTTAATACATCAGGATCATGAATACTAAGCGGCTTTAAAAGTTGAATTAAAGCTTAAATATTCTGTTTCATCTAGAACTCTCGGTTTCCTAAATAAAACAAACACCTTGTGTATATTGAGAGAGGAAGTTTCGAAGTAATAATATAAAATCCTTAGATTATTGTCTATTTTGATTAGGATATATACGAATAATTTGATTTGTAAAAATTATCTAAAAAATCAAAGCAAAATACAAGGTAGACTAAACAACAACTTCTTAATAATAGAACTTTTATGACTATGAAAATTTGAAAATTAAAAGTATTTTGCTCAAAAAGTCATCAAGAGAACAATGTGCACAAAATATTGAATAGAAAACTTTAACGAGCATTAATGCAAAGCGGACCAATTGAGCGTGTGTGACACACACACACACACACACACACAAACACACACTTTTTCCCTCCAATATTATAAAGTAAAATTAGCAACATTACTCTTTTTTTTATCTAAATGAAAATTTTTATAGAAATGTACAAAAATTAATATGAATGATGATATGATCTAAAATATGAAATGCTTTTAGACAGTAATCTAAAAGTCTTTATTATAACATTTATTACACACATATTTTCAAAATAAGAATAGGCCTATAAAATCCATTTAAATTCTGAATTTGCAGCTTTAAAAATTCGAGCAAAAGGAAAATTTCAAACATGTAATTCATATCTTTTAATATACATGTAGTAGTTCTTGGAAAAAATCTCCATATATTTTCTTCAAACTGAGATAACTGAAGAATATTAATAGGAACAAAAATAGAGGACAAAAAAAAGACTCAAATTCCTGAAGTGCGAACACAAATAAATAATTCTTCCACCCTTCTAAATGAATAAATTGTAAAAGATTCATTATATTTTAACATTAATTCATGCAATGTTTCTCATTAAATAATACATGGAAATTCAGTTTTTCCAGCCTTTACTTTTAACTACAAAATAATTTTCTGAAATATTTAAAACATTTCATACGTCAATTTGAATCAAACCTGTAGAAGAAAATTTTATATAAAATGAAAGTTATATTGAAAAGTAAAAATTATTTACATATTACAATTCTGTTAAGAGAGCCGAGTTTTCTGACGATTCAAAGATATGGTGAAATATTCAACTATTGGAGTAATCTTACTGTTTTAATTGTTTAATTGTAATAATAATTTCACCTTTTCAGCTAAATAATTTGAAAAAAACTAACTAATTAAAATTTTAGTTCGCAAATTTAAGTGATTTTATCATTATAATGAACGAAGTTTAAAAATACTTATATTAATAAGAATAAGAAATATAAATAAATACTTATAATAATAAGAAAGAATAATTATAAAGAATAATAAGAATAATAAATGTAATATAAGAATAAGAAATATAAATATATACTTATATTAATAAGAATAAGAAATATAAATAATCGCTTTAAAAAAAGTATAAATTCCTCATAGAACAATTTGGCATTTTAATAATATTTTTGAAAAAAAATATTTTATAAAAAAAATCAAAAATTTTTGTTAGTTATGAAGATATCAAAAGCAAAACAAAAGCGCAGATAAACGTTTAGGCATAAACTAAACTTCAGTGCAAGCAAACTAAGCTGTTTATATATCAGATAAGTTGCAACATAAACATGATCCATCTTCTTCATAATCACCTATCTTCAACCGAATTACGCAGTTCCATGCTTTGTTATGCACGCTGAAAAGAAACTAGGGGTAAAATTACTTTTCCTTCAGACTTCATGCAAAAGCTTTTAGATATTTTTGTTCCTTCAGTAAGAAAAAAAAATGCCCTTTGAATATAAGAAATTTCCACAGCGTAAGTAAGACATTTTTAAACTGGCACAGGACACCGCTACGCAAATTTATTTAGTCTCTTTACTATTGTGACTATGTAACCTTTTCTCAACATCACAAAAAGCATTAGGTTCTCCTGAAAGCATCGGGAACTTTTAGTTTCAAATTTGCATTTTGTTTGGCCGCCTTGGAAGATATTTTTAAAACTCAAATAACAAAAATAGCTTCCTGGAAATGGTAAGAAAATATGTTTAAATGTTTTTGAAATTCTTACTGGGTAATATAAATTTTCCTAAAACATTTAGAATTTGTTTATATTGTGTATGAAGTTCTCAGAAACGAGTTTGAATTGGCAAATAAATTCCAAGTTTATAACTTCGAGTTTTAAAAATTTTTAAGCGAATTTTAGCTTTTGAATGTTGATATGCAGAAAATGTTAAAAATTATTTCCTGATGAAAGGAGGAAATATCTTCCTTGCTATGAATTTCTCCGTTTAACTGGTTTTTCATATGAAACATTCGTAACTGCAAATTTGCAATTCTAAATAATTCATAACTGATGCAACATTCCAACTTTTATTCTATTCAGTACGGTAGCGTAATTTAATTGACAAATTACTTAGACCAAATGCATATCAAGATATTCTTGAAATAAACATAAAGATATGATAATTACATTAACAGAAGAAAATTATTCAAAGATTCACACTTTAGAACAGCACAATAATATGTTTTCTAAATGTATTGCATGAACGGAAGATATACCATGCAGTCATTAACATTACTCATTCGGGGAACAAAGATTGATTTTGAATACTTGATTACTTGAAACAATTTCAAATAATAACGAATAATCTCGGAAATGACAAATAAAATAATAAAACAGAGAATAAGAGAATTATTTATTACATGATAAACTCGGAAAAAAATGAAGTGACAAAAAATAAATTAGCAATTATCTTTGAATTTAATTTCTTTATCCCTGATATTTAAAAATTCTTAAGTCTAAAATTTATGTACTGTTTTTATTGCTTGCAATATGATCTATACTGTGGATGATCTATGACTATCATTTATTTAATTATTTGCGCAAAATAAATTTGACTTTTAAGGATTAGAGCAGATTATTTGCTATATTTTTATTGGATTAACAATGATCTTTTCTCACGATGATTTAGGATATAAGTTAAGGACCTGATAATTTTGAGAGTACGTTGATGACAATCATTATAGCTTCCAATGCAGAATTTTTCTAATTATTTATAAACTATATAGATGTTAATACAATAGTACAGTGACAAATGTAACTCCCATCAGGCCACCAGACACGAGAGATTTCTATACCTTCAATCTTAAGGCATTAAAATCTGTCAATAAATCAAAGTGACTTTTCTGTAATTCTGTTGCAAATATAGAATAAATAGAAGCAGATCGTAAGATTTTCATAACACATAAAAGGTATGTCATCTATGACAAAATAAATCAGTGTCACGATGATTTTTGGCCAGAAACTTAAGACATACTATATTGCTGAGATATAAGCAGCATAAAAAATAAAACCAGGGTCCTGGTCTAGGGGTAGCGCATCTTCTCTCTGATCTGGGCGTCCCGGGTTAGAGTCCTTTTTCGGGCATGGCTGTTCTTTAACCTGTGTTCTATCTGTGTGTGAAAGAGCCCCCCCCCCGCCTCTGTGAAAAGGGGATGTGCAAGCGAATGTGTGAGTGTCATTTTCATATGAGCTAGAAGTCAGACTTCCGCCCTCGGGTGTTCTGCCCTAAGGGGCCTTTACCCTCAGAAACTACTCCACAAACTCGGCTTAAATCCTTGACTTCGTCAGTGGGCTTGTCTATGAGAAGTGCCGTAAGTAACAACAACATAAAAAATAAATGAATATAAATATGATTTACAAAAACAATTTTAAACAAGATGTATGTTACAGATAGCTCGAAAACACTAGTGTTTAACCATAGTGAATGTTATTAAAGCAGTATAAACTTAAAGCAACTTTTGAGGGAGGGGGATTCATGATAAAACAAACACCCACTTCAAGATCATTAATAATATTTAGGAATCGCTATTCCCTCCAGTTGTATCATTCAACAATCTGAACAACAATTTACAGCTTCATCCTACTCTAGCTAATGTCATTAAACTGATAATGAATCGTATTCCTCTTCCATTTTCTCTAATCATGTTCTCTAATATGCCCAATTGATATTTCACTCTATATGTACCAATGTAAATCGATTTATTTCAAACATTGGAATCGACTTAATCATTATCATTTCGTATTGCCCTGTATATATAAAACTAACATGCTTTATAGTTCATAATGTCATTTAAAATATTCGCGACTGTATTGAAATATTCTTTTTTGCAGCGGATAATAATTGAACGATCGATTTGTCTGGCATATCCATCTGATCATGTAATTGGATGCAGGACTTCGTTTTAAATAATTGAAATTCGAAATATCATGAATAAAATTCGTTTCTGGAAATTCAATAGTTTCATTTAATTTAATTGAAACATCGAATCATTCTTTATCGCCAAAGAGAACATCTGCAAAACTCTTATTAACTTAACTGTTAATAATCACATTAATTATTCATTATATATAAAAGAAATTATTGATCTTGTTAATAATTAGACAAATCAGTTATAAATCTTGCGATTAAGAGGAACAAATCTGAGCGACATTGGATTACAAATTTAATAAACATGTATCTAATAATGATTGCTGTAAATATCAATGAAATATATTTTTATAAACTTATACTGTTCATATAGTTTAATACTATTATCTTTATTTCAATTATTTTTAATTCGATAAAATGATCATTTTATGATATGACCAGTTTCTTTAAAGTAAATTTACTGTTTTGATTTAATATATAAGCTAAAAAGTTGTATGACTATTTTTTTTTCAAAAATAATTAAATATAAACTTTTGGAGTAATGAATTTTGTTACCATAGCAACAGAAATTTCTTACTTTTAAGATGAGAAAACTTTTAGGAAGAAAGGTGAAAATGAAGTATAAATAAGCACCTAGTCAGCAGTTTCTCTCTTAATACATAATTTTTCGCTCACGGAAAGTGTTTAAAAGTATTCGTGATAAAAAGATTTCCGACGTCATTAAATAAGATGGAAGTATGAACATCACGAGATTCACAGACGGGGGAAATATCTGAGCATTTTGTACTGAAAATAAATTATATGGAGGGTATTCACACATTGAGAAAGATTTTTAAAGTAAAATTTATCTGAACAAAAAAAAAAAAAAAAAAAACATTTACCAAGACACGAAATGAGAAATTCTCCTGTAAGCAAAATTATTAAGTGTAACGTAAAGGCTTTAAAGAAAACTTTAATATCATTAATGAAAAGCAATAAAGTCGGTCTTACTGAAAAGAAATATTGCTATTCAGTAAATAATAAAACCTTAGAATTTCCGTTTTCTGAAGGCATATTTTAAATATTTACTATGTGTATTAGATGTCATTTTTATTCATGTTCATTCCAATATTAATGTAATTCTGCCTAAAAAATTATTTTAAAAATTTTTAAATTTAAATTCATTGAAGATTAAATATTAAATCAGTTCTTTCTATCTACATTGCTACACAATTTATATTATAACACATTGTCTAGTTTGAATCGTTTTAGCTGAATAGTTCAGTCAACCACAGCTTTGAATCATTCATGCGTTTGACTTCGTTCTTAGATTATCTTTGATAAAATGATACGTTTCTATATTCAATATTTTATTTATATTCACAATAATTTTATAAGTACATTTATAAAATTTGAAAAAATGAGGGGAAATGAGCTTAGCGAACTCAAATACATGGAAGTAATTTATTTTAAGATTTAATACTGCAAAAATATAGAAGACACGTTTCTTGGCAGGCTATTAAAAGTAGTATAGTAGAGTCCAAAAAAGTATTAAAAGAACATTTTTATTGCAAAGTTCACCGAATCGCTAAGGAATTGACATCATATACATATTTAATTCTCAGTCTTGTATGTACCATGGATTTTGTAAATAAAGAATATTTTATCGAACTTTCCTCGGTACAAGCTACTAAAAATAATTTTGTAGGACGTTTGCAGCCATTAGGCTTTAGCCAGACTCATTACTTTCCCTTTTCTGGTATTTATGATCTAGAGATATACAAGATTTCTTGAAGCAGATAAGAAAATCTTATTCTGTTATATAAAATTACATTTATTTAATATCACTGCAATCAGTGGAAAAGGAACTGAATGATAAAGTATGAAAATAAAATAGGACCTCGCTGTCAGTTTTCTATGTTCTCATCATGCGATATAAATAAATTAACGTACATTTCAGAAAAACGCAAAAATTTTAGGTATACATATATATTTTATAACATAATTAATTAACAAGCCGGCGAGATATATTTATATCATATACTGAAAAACAATGTCGTTTGAAGGATAAAACCTTCACTTTTTTTTTTGAATTCTTTAGATAGTCACTTCTTGTGTACAGCCGGCCGCGGTGGCGCGGTGGTAAGGTCTCGGCTTCGGAACCGGAGGGTTTCAGGTTCGTGACCCAAATCACGGAAGAACCGTCGTGTAAGGGGGTCTGTTGCACGTTAAATCCGTCATGACCAAACGTCCTCCCTCTGGTGTCGTGTGGAGAGGGGGGGGGTGCCAGCTCTGGTGTCGTCCTCGTCATCTGCCCGCGGTTCAAAATCACGAGGTCCGTCCCAAAATAGCCCTAGTGTTGCTTTAAATGGGACGTTAATATAATTAAACCAATCTTGTGTACAGCCGACTACCGCGCCATCATTGAACATAACAGTATCGACATGATTTTAGATGATCACTTTATGGAAGCACCAACCCTCTCGATTGTTACATTTGGACTACCCTTTACTGAAATTCATTAATACAGCGAAATACATGGAAAAATAAAGTTTTATTTCATGGTTTAATACATTGGAAAATAAAAGTTTTTTAATTCAAATAAAAACTTAAGAATGAAAAACAGAAAATTTTACAATAATCCATCCAATTAAGTGCACAACATTAAAAGTCCATTGCTTTGGTGATAGTTAAAGTATATGTACAGAAATATGATGAGTTATTGGGCTTAATAAAGTTGAAATGTTGAAATTTTCTCATTTCGTTCATTTTCCAAATCATTAAAACAAAAAGAAAAATTATATTTAATTCTTATAACTTCTAACAATGACACAGATGCAGAAAATAAAAATAAAAAGTTCAAAAGATGTCAAAATAAATGCTTAAAAAATTAATATCTTATTAAAAAATAGGATATGAAAGAAAATGAGTTTGCTATCACAAGCAAGAGAAACAAGTTTTCTTAAGAGAACACAAGGGGAAAAAAAATAGGGAAGTACGCATTAACAGGATTTCATTCATGTTTTCTATTTAACGATCTTCTCATAAAAGTTTTAAGCCTTTTGAGAAATGTGTTGATTAGATAAAATGAGATTTGAAACTTTAATGCTAAGCATTCGCATTTCTTACCTTCAGTGCAATGTTTTGTTGTTACGAAGAAACATAACAAGGGATTTATTAAAAGAGTAAAGTTACATTCTGAAGAAGGGGTTTATATTTGCAGCTTTAAATATTAATCATTTTTTTTCCTTCAGTTAATCCTCACTTATATGAAGAAATGCATTTTCATTTTATCTGCAAAGGGCTTCTCGCGATAATATTTTTGTTGAGGAATTTTAAAAAAATTATTTGATTTCATAAACGAGAACAATTACTGAACACTTAATATGAATCATTAACCTTGAGATACGCTTATTAATATCCATGCAGGGCCGCAAATGTCTACTTTTCATAAGACTTAAAACCAGTAGGAGTGGTCTTCTCCAAATTTTCTCACATAATTCCCAGTGAAGACTCACCTTTCTTCACATAAAATTGGAGAGACTGCAAATCCTTTACATAGAATGAATGAGCAATAGCTAAGAAATACAGGGTGTTTATAAAGTCCCGGACCCATTTTGATGTTTAATAACTCATAAAATAATAAAGATATAAACAAACTTATGGCATTTATTGATGGAATAACTCATATATTTTCCTTTTCAGGTTTGAATATTTTTACTTTTGTAAATATCGTCTGCGCGTGTGGTTAATTTCAGATAATTTCATTTTCCAGTCTAAATATCTGTACTTTTCTAAATATTGTCTGCTTATTAATTGCATTTTTCTCTCTTTTGTTTTTGGCAACTTGCAATGTTATGTTTACTTTTAATGTGTTTGTTCTATGTAGTACTTTTGTATGTGATGTTTTATTCGAGTGGATATTAAGGAGAATGCGTACACCACAAGAGAAAGCACAGATTTAATGGTGGTTCATAGAAATGAAATCGATAGTGCAAGCACAGAGAAATTTCAGAAGAATTTACCAAAAAGATCCTCCATCCAAAAACAGCATCTTGGAAAGAAAATTTTTGGAAAAATGGTGGAAAAAGAATTTTTTAGAAATTGGAAGTATCGAAGATAAGAAACGTTCCAGACGTCCTTGCACAAGTGATTTTGATGTTGAGCGAGTCAGAGAGACATTTTTACACAATCCTAGAATATCTGTGAGATCAGCGGCAACAGAATTGGATATGCCAATTTCGACGGTGTACAAGGTTATTAAGAAAAAATTAAGACTGCATGCATACAAAGTTCAAATTGTTCAAGTTTTGGAACCGAACGATAGGCCTAGGAGGATGGCCTTTGCAACAGATATGATAAGAAGGATAGAAGATGCTGCTGATTTTCTGAAGAGCATTATGTTCTCCGATGAAGCCTCCTTTCATGTTTCTGGCATTGTTAATCGCCATAATGTGAGCAAATGGCTCTGTAGATGCCGACATGCTTGTCGCTACCTGGCGTGAAATTGACTATCGACTTGATATTCTCCGTGCGACGAAGTGGGCACACGTGGAAGTTCATTGACAAGGGTCATGAAACTTTTTGAGTCTATTTAACCATTTATGTTATTAATTTAAATCTATCTTTATTATTTTATGAGTTATTAAACATCAAAATGGGCCCAGGACTTTATAAACACCCTGTATATATTTTTGACGTTAATGTAGATTTTTTTTACAGAATGTATTATGATAATATACATTTTGGAAGCCTTTTTGTTGGTCGAACGATATCAAAATTTGCCACAAAACTACAGTTGTCCCAACATCAAATACCGAATTTCCTTTATTTCTGCGTTTATAATTATGATTTATTATATTTACATGCACGTGAAAGTACAGACCTATTGTGCAAGTTTGAGATTCGAACTCGCAACGTTATGGTTCATAGTCGAGTAACAAAGCCACTAGACAAAAGTGTACGCGTGCGTGTGTGAGTGGTTGCTGTATTATGGTGGTAACTTAATAAGCCAGATTACAACTATGCTGCACGAGCAATTGCTTTTGTATCGTGATCATGTTACTGGACTGCAAAACCACAAGGTCTCAGGTTCTATCCTCGCCCCTTCCAACTCGCCACATTGGTGACCTCGAACGATGAACCTTCAACATTTGTACAGCTATTGTGGCGCCATCTACCCACAGCAAACCAAAGTCGCCAGACTCACTTGACGCAGCAACCACTCTCACCCACACACACTCGCCATAACGCTTGGCGCTACTTATATGGGTACAGGCGCATTAGAATCAACAGCTAATAACAATAAATAATACATCACCAGTCAACAGCCATATCGTTCGTCTCACCTCCGGTTCACTGGAGGGAGAGTCTGTGGTGAAAGCTTATAAACCAGTTAACAACTACGCTACTCGAGCAATTGCTTTTGTATCGTGGTCATGTTACTGGGCTGCGAACCACAAGGTCCCAGGTTCTACCCTCGAGCATGACATTCGCCACACCTACAAACAGACAATTTGATGGAATTGGCTCAAAAATTGATCTACCTTTATCTAAATCACTGAAAATATAGACCTCAAGTATGTTTAACTTGAGTATCAAATTTTATCTACCTAGATCTTTGTGTTTTGTTATCGAATTCACTTGTACTTAAACAGCCAGAAAAATAATGCAACAGCAGAAAAACAGTTCACTTATACTGCAACAGCCTTTTTCTAATGAAATACATTCGCAAAAGTGATAGAAATCCAACAATATGATCGTAATTCATATACTAAATTTCAGCCGTCTAGCTCAAAGAATGGGAGTTATCGTGTTTAAATCCAGATAAACATAATGACAAATATATGTTTTCCTTGCTCAGAAAGGTCTGAAATATAGAGATTCTTCAAAATCTGGAGCATGAATTTCTTGAAAATTATTACTATTGTAACATTTCCTGTTTCCCAGTACTAATAAGACATTTACAGCCAGCTGTGTCATCGCTGTTACTTACTAAACTCCTCGAGATAGCCAGATGGTGGATCTTTTCACCTGGGTTGTCTCGCATCTGCTCATTAGCGACAACAGTGAAAGACCACATGTGGAATTCCTCGTCCAAGAGTTATTGATAGTACCTTCAAAGAGAAAGTGGTGTCCAAACATCTGGATGCTATGCTAAATATTTCTCATTATGAAAGGACCTTCCCACGCCCCACTGGCGCCGCTGAGGGAGTGAATTGTTGAACCCCGATTGGCCGAAAGAGAGCTCAAATGACCAATGTAAATTAAGAGGTGGAGATTGTCGCCGAAATAAAGTGCGGAGATTTTTTTAAGGGAGGATAAAAGAAACGAATTGCAGGCAGACTGTTTTATTACGCCCGCGAGTTCGGAGTCCGAGAACCAACTAAGTTTCAAGAAAGCTTTCGACTTCGACTGTTGTGTCTTCTAGTACAGGTGTAAATAACTATTTATTTAACCAAGATTAGAACAAGTTGTTCTTTTGTATATATAGAGCTGTAAAATAAAAAATTGTCCGGAAATTCTGCTTCGTTATTTGATCAGTCTAGATCGAGACATTATACTATGTTTCCTCTACACTTCTTATACGAGAAAGACAAAAATGGTGCAAATGAATAAAATATGCTCTATATTTTAGACAAGAGGTTTGAGGGGTAAATATTCTTTTACAAACAGCAGCTTCCGACACCACTATCAATAGATACTATACCATCTATCATCCCAAACTATAAAACCAATAAATAAAATTACCTCTTATATTAAACCACTTATATGCAATGCTTAAAGTAATGAACATTTTCAATTTATCTCTCAAAACGATGAGAAGGCACTAAGACTTCATTTAAACTCGGTATACATTGAATGTGAAATTCGTACTCCTTTTATTTAGCTTAGATTGATCTGTGTGCCGTTTCAGCAACATACGAAATACTGCACAATAGTTTGAACCATAGTGCGAAACCAAGATAATATCTTTAACCGTTATACGAATTTCCAAACAAACAAGACACCTACGCGTTTGAAAGATTTCATATTTAACTTACATTAAATTCACAAACCTCCGGGGGGCACCTCAAAATGAGGATGAGATGCTTCCAGCATGGTAGTTGGATCTCGCCACCCTGGAAGGTACACTAATAGGTGGGGGATCTGACTCCTCCCATCGATGACGGAACGTACTTCCTTCGGGGAGGGTTGTACCGTGGCCGGTTGATTGCCCTTAGGACTCAACCACAGTTCCCGCCAATGTTGCTGTTGCAGCGGTCCGGTCATTCAGTTTTTATGGTTTAAATCCGTGTGCCTTCGTGGCGGGTCGGAGAGTCAGATGGTTGACTTACATTAAGTTCACGTGCACAACACCTGCAACCTTCTAACCCGAAAAATGGTTGCCCTTCATTTAACAAATAATATTAAGATTCACTCGATAATTACTTTTACGAATTTTCTGTATTTAACCTATAAAAAAAATACAATTTTTGGAAATGATTACTTTAGTTAACGACATTGAATTTTCTGGCACTTTTTCAGCTGAAATATGCAAATAATTTTTTTATAATCTTTTCGGAAGGCAACAGAAAGAAGAATCCAAATGAAATGACAGAATTTTTCTAAACAAAAATAATTATAGCTTTTAATACAGCTTGTAGATAAATCGGTATTGTTTCGATTTAAAAGATAAATTCATATATAGGTTGCTATTTTTAAAAAAATTATTGATGTCCAATAAAAATGGCTACGTTATTTAGATTTTTGTATATCGAATCTCGAATGCAGGATTTTTAAGCTAAAACGATCAAGCCATTTCTCAAAAGTGAAAACCTGGATATTTCCTAAGGCAGTGAATGCTTACCCAGCGGTTTCCTTTGGAATTGCAGATTTGGCAAACCCTTCATGCTTCGATTTCCCAGGGGAGGTTCTTTTTGTTTGTTTATGAATAAGTTTCTTTTTACATATTTTAATCGGTAATGCGCTGTACCTTTTGTATTTATGTTTTGAATCATTTGCAAAACATTGGAATATCTGTTATTGCTTTAAAATGCTTGAGACTGACAGTTTGCTATGTAATATGACACATGAAAGCAACCTCACAAATATTGTCTTGACTTTTATTTTCAAAAATAAATCTGTTAGTAGCAAAAGAAAAATTACAAAGGAAACATGATATCAGAAGAATATATTTCATCAGGCTTTTATTTTTCATTTTGATCCAATTCGAGGGAAGTCGATTTTTTCAAGGAATAGTAAATAAAAGAATATGTAAATCTTTCTGTTTCGGACATTTTGTCATTATATTTGCCCCATAGGTCCTTTCATCGGCAATTACACAGTGCATACGAGAGACTGTAGACAATAAAACCGAATGTAACATAGATATGGTTGCAATTACACGTTTGATAAAGTCTTTCCTTTATAAAGTTTTCGGAATAATCATATACGTTCTAAATTTGAGATAATTTGAGATATCCCCGGAACCAGATCGTGTGTTTTTTTTTTGGGGGGGGAGGATGGGGGAGGGCTAAGGTACATTCGCAGAGCTGTTATTTGAGTGCATATTACATCGATTTTTTGGATACACGTCCATTCAAACGCTCTTTAGACTTTTCGCCTGCGCTGAACATTTTGCGACAGGAAAAAGGGGGCAATGCCATTCCAAAATTTCGAATTTCTGCAGTTATAATTGTAACTGTGAATACCAATTTGTTTCCGTTCGTTGTCCCGAGCTCATACCTCTAAATAACTATATTTGAAATCTTATCTCGATCGATGAAACGAACCGACCGCTAGAGAGCCATATATCGGCAAAGGTGTGTGTGTGTGTGTGTGTGTGCACACACACACACACATGAAAAGAAAACTAGCTCGGGATGCAAAATTAGAAAATTTTTCATATTTATTAAACTATGGCTAACTGGAACGTTCTAAAATTATGGATACAACACAAATCCCCTGCTTTTTAATTCCATCATTGATCAAATGAATGCAATTTCTTTTAACAATATGCACACATGGAGATCACATATTTCCTATACAGGCACTATATATACGAAATAGCGACAAATATATTTTCAGACGCTAGTTCTCATGTAATTAATGGTCCAGATGCTGTTTTCTATATTAAAAATAAATAAATAAATACATGAGTGGTCTCTCTTAAACTTTCTCGCTTACTTTCTAATAAAGATATTTCCCCCTCTTTTATCGTATAAAAATTGACATTGGACAAGGCAGCGAGCAATATAAAAACTCCGATTTTTATTTTCAGCATATAAGAAGGAAAATCGTGCATGTATTTTAGAAGTCAAATTGTTGACCTATTGAAATCAAAATTCAAGCAAAATTACAATTTTAGTAACAGGATCAAATTTAATGAATCAAAATATTTGCGTTTGAGTTATAGCCTGAAGATATATGCGATTAAACAGATTGACAGATATTTAACTCGTAGACGGATTAATCTCAAAATTTTTTACTAATCTATATATTAGATATCAAAGTTCTGCTCTGAATTTCATCCATCTTGCACTTTATTTTTTTTAATAAAGTTCGTCCAGAAATTGAAAGAAATCTATAAATTTCAAGTTAATATCACATACCAAATTTCTCACGTTTAACTCAATGCATTTTTGAGTTATGTTCACAGAGACATAGAATTCCACAAATGTGTTTTTCGAACTCAGTGAAACGTGAAGAATCTGGATATCAGATTTATTTAAAGATCACAATACTTTTTTTGTATAATACGAAGAAGTTAAATTTAAAGAAAAATAATTTGCAAAACTTCTATAAAACATGACACTCTAATTTTTATTTTTATTTATACGTGTAACTTTTAGATGGTGAGGATTTGGATTCTAGGAATGTATAGAGATTTTCTAGAATTCATTGAATGAGATCCATTTTTATTTAGAAAAAGAAATCTACTTAATAAAATTCATGTTCATCAGTCCGAAAATTTCATATAACCCTAATGGAAAGGAAATCACAATTTTCTCTACTTTTATTTTGTAATGGATCAGAATCTAGCATTTCTGAATAAAGCAAATATTTATAAAAGATCAAATATACTTTACGATTATTTTATTAGTAGTTGAGAGGATGTATAAAAAAAACGGGGAAACCATTTCAACGGGATAAAAATACTGCATTTCCATTTCTATAAAAATTACAGAACATTTTAGCATTGAAGATTTCATTATAATAATGCTCAAATATAAAACTAAATACAGCATAAACGTATAGCCCTGAATAACTGAAAAATATTACTTTATGCATTTATTCCTAAAAGTACCATATGTTAATTTCAAACTTTCAAGATTTAATCCTAGAAATGGCAGAATGCGATTTAAAGAAAGGTAATATATATATTTATGCTTTTCTAAATTAAATATTATATCCGACCAAAATGCGATTTAAAGTCGTCCAAAATAGTTTTATTCAGGATTATTAAAGCAGGTTTTAAAAAAGATTTTTCCAAAGAAGAAATGCATCAAAATTTGAGAAAAACAAGACAAAAAGTAACCAAAACTTTATAGTGTTCTTGGATATTGCATCTTTACTGCCTAAGGTCCCAACAGAATTTTGTAAGATTTTTTGAATTCAGTAAGAAATAGAAATATGCAACCAAAATATTTGAGAAAAACCACTTTATCCAGTTTACGAAACGGAATTATTCAAGTCATTTTCAAACAAATGCAAAATATGCTCTTAAAAAAAGGTTCTGTATTCCATTTTGAAATATATTCATGTATTTTCTATTGTATTTTATTGCGTTCAGAATATGTATTAAATATCGAAATGTTTTTTTTTCCTTTTAATCCATAATAATATCAGTGAACTCATCTAAACGCTGATGACAATTTGAATAGTTTCTGGTTCTACTTACTCTTACATGTGAAACCTTTTTCACAAACTTGAATACCAACTTCAAGATTATGGTTCGCCCATTTAACCCTTTAAAGGGCCATTTTTTTCCTGTCATATTTTGTTCAAATATTTTTAGGCTTTAAATTAGAATAAGAAAAGGGATTCATTTAGCTTATTAGATAAATTTAATTTGATTAATTAATTAATTTGGTTAATTGATAATTAAGTAACAAGTCAAGACGCATCATTTTGTGTAAGTTAAGAACTGAAGCATTTAAGTACATCTGTCTTTCTAAAAAAATTTGTCAGAACTTATGCCAGCCTACATAATTTCATACAAAGATTGATAAATTTGGTGGGAAGCATACTTCCCACGGCCCTAGAAATGGTTAATTCTTACTCCCGCGGTTTTTCTGTATTTCATTAAAAGCGTTGTAGAAACTTTTTGAAAAAAGGAAATCGATAGTTCTTTGAAAAATAATCTCCCCAGACAGTTGCGAGTTTTTCCATTAGATATGAAATTAAATATTCCCAATTCAATTAAAGAATTTTAAAAATATATGGAAAAATATATTGAAATCTCTTGTATGGCTGTATAATGTAATTGAGGAAATTAATTATTATATATGATAACAGCAAAAAACTATTCTAAACCTAAAAAACATTTTAAATAGAAATACTAGTAGGCTAGATACAGTGGGAATATCAATCACTGTTTATCTGGAATGCGTTAAATATTTTTTTTATGTAATATGTAGCTCCAACAAAAAAAATTTTTAAGTTGCTGAATGCAGTCTTGTAATCAATCGTTTATTCTTCTTTAACACAATGCCACATTTCCCAATAATTTATTTAAATATAGATAGAATGCGAAATGTATTTTTATAATATACAAGACGTACCACAAAAATACATTCTCCTTTTAAAATTAATAACGCGGAAGTGCAGAGATAAGAATGAAACAAACGGGAGGTTTATTTATTAAACCTTAGAAATTTGATATAGGTATATCAAAATTAGTTACAAGTTTTAGCAAAAATGATGTTGCATATTCTGATCATGTTATAGAGTTAAATAAGGATACAATGTCCTTTAATAAGAATCGTTACAATCCTATGATAGTCGACTCAGAATGTCTATTTTTAGGAGTTCAGAAATAGCGGATGCAAAGAATAACATTTTCACTCAGGGTTCGTTTTGTATCAGCAAAAATGGTTGCATATGCCTCGAAAATTGCTGCTTCAACCCATTCAGTGTTGCAACATTATTCTGATTCTTGCTCCTCACAAAAAGTAGTAGCAAAGGGGTAAGTTCATGTGAGTAGTATGGATAATCCATTCACGAGCAGGGGAATGTGAAATAATTCAAAATAATGACTCAATTCTCCAAGATTTTTTTAAGAAAACCAAATTTCAGTGAAGTACGGTATGGCCAAGTCCCATTATGTATTAACCATGATGCACTTGGTCGATTCTCCAATGCTTATAGAGGGGCGATAAAATTGTTATAAAACCGCAACTCGCTTTTCTCTTTCAAGTAATGCTACTGAGCATTTTAAGGATTCTGACTGTGAATGAAGCATAGGGCGCCGATAGTTGGTAATAATTTTAATTAAATTTGAAATTTTTGAGTGAAAGTATTTTATGGCTTTCAAAATAAATAAGGCACTCATTTCCTTTTCCTGTTTCTTAGAATTTATCTGATAGACTGTCATTGCAATGACTGCATACAAAGAAAGTTAACATCTTCTTTGAATTCATATTATGGCTTTAGCGTAAAGCGGCACATATCGACAACATTTGTAATGATTTTAAGAAATTTAATACCATACATTTATCGCATTGAAAATGAACATACCATTGTTTTCCTTCTTTTATATTATTCCATCGATAAGCTATAGAATTTTAATGAGAAATACTCTGTATAAAATATTGCGTTTTAAGGTAAAAAATCCTGATATGGTAATATAGAACCAAATATATAAATAAATCTGAAAGTTACTATAAAATAGTGAGATTTGTTTCCTCTCCTTTATTACACATTATATGGCCAGTCATTAGTTCTATGAAACGCATGAAGAAAGTCAACGGTTTTCTGACGCATTTTCTGTAACCAAGCAATAATGAAAATTGCACTGGATCACTTATTTGTTTTCAATAGTCTCGCTGTCATGTGCATTTTTTATGCCATGCTCAAATTGATGGGCTTAATAGTAAATGTAATGTCTTAATAGCATTTGCTGAGTATGTGCATTCAATTTTCTGTCAATAAGTTAAAATGCAAATTGTCCCTTTTCTATTGATGATATTTTTAATAACACCGGTATACGAATAACTTATAAGATTCAGTTTTTGTGTATTTTAGTCTAACATTTGATATCTTAAAGGCAACATTTAATGGTCTTTATTTCTGTTATTATATTATATTCTATATATATATATATATATTTAATTTTAAAACGCTACTAAATTAATTTTTTTTTCGAATAAATTTCAATGGACATCATTTCTTAAGAACATTTATGATCATTTGATTTTTAAATTTATTAATTAAATTATTTAATTTATGAACAAAATATTATATAAAAGATTTTAATATAAAATATTATATTCATAAAACTTCAAAACTATAGCATATATAAAGAATAGAAAACAAATAGAATATATAGAATTAAAATAATAAACAAGAAAGAAAAATTTGCATGAAAAAGATTTTTTATGATTTTAATTAAAACAATAACATAAGTATTTTCGGCAGCGATTCTTCCAATTATTGAAAAATTATTCATAGACATTCAAAATAAAAAAAAATTCCTCTACTTCAATTCCAAGTAAAGATAAGAAATAAGATGAAAAATTTCACTGAATTGAAGTATCTAATTCATTCTAAGTCAATAAACTCTGAGCTGCATTTAGAATTTTAAAAAAATACATTTTTTTAACTAAGCAGAATTGTACCCGTTAAGACTAAAAAGGTGAATGCCTTTATCAAGTTTAGAAAAAGTTTAAAAAGGAATATGAATCATAAACAATAAAAAGAAGTAAAAAAAGTTTTCTGAAAGAAATTTTAAACATCATATATGATCTAAGATTTAAGATAAAGATTAAATTTACTAAGAAATCATCTTTAAGATCAAGTTATCATTTATATATGTCCCAGGGAAATTAAAAATGAAATACCTAAAAAAGATATAAAGCATTCTGGATACGAATGCAATGTTCGTTCGGTAAACAAAATCACAGGGATAGTTTAAAAAGTCAGGAAAAACTTTTCCTCCTTTTGTTGAAATTTTCCTTTATACGGCCTCAAAGACATTAACGGCATTAAAAGATTTCCAGGGTTTCTTTTAAGTAAGCAAATCCTCATTTGCATACGTGAGTACGATTCGGCGGCAAGGAAAGAAACTCGCTTTCACTTGAAGCGAAATCTGGCGAAAGAAACTCGGTTGAGAATTAGCGAAAAACGTTCCGTAGAAAATAACAAAAGTCGTTACGTTAATATCAAGCTAGGTACCCTGAGGGAAAAGCTTAGTAAAGTTTTTTTCTAAGTTAATCACTCCGTAAGATTAAGACGAAATTAAAAAAAAAAAAAATTACTTGCCTTATGCGTGTAAAAAAAAAAAAAAAAAATATTTGCCTTTTTTTCTCATTTTTTTTCGAGGGTAAAAAATTAAAATATTACAGAAGCTTATTAAGGTAATAATAGATTAAGAACTAAGTCTAAGATTTACAATGGGAACGCATTTGCTATCATTTGCTTTTCTGAATAATTATTTCTAAGAAATATATGTTTAAGAATTAATTAACAGCATTTACTATGTGCAATAAAAATAGAATAGAAAAACAATAATTTCTGCAAAAAGCGACGATTTTCAAACTTATGAACCTGCAATATGATTATTTCAGACTGCCTTAGATTGAATATATATATATTAAAATAGCATGCGTTAACATAAGCAAAAACTTTCTATGAAACTTTCTATTTATAAACTATATATTTATTAAAAAAAAACGGTGGGATTGGTTTTTCCAAAACTTTCTTGCATTACCTCTAATAATCTTGTCATGCTCTAGAATGTCTTGCATGGCACTGGTGTACAATAGCTACCAATATTAAACTTTGGCATAAATTTCTCATTTTTGCTGAATCTAACTTTTTATACTTGGCGTATTATTTGGCGATTAATTCCTCGCATGCGTTAATATCCATAATTCGAATTTGAGATTTGACATACAATTGCACTTGTAGTCACGTACACCACCCATACCAAATTTGATATATTTAAGTCATTGCATTTTTGAGTTATTACAATTACAGGTTTCTGAAAGTCCAGACAGATGAAACAGTCAAACCCATTAGATTTATTTCAAAGTATAATACATGTCTACACTATAGATGTTAAATCTATATAGCGAATTCTATCCATGTAGTTCTCTTTCTTTTGTAATTATTGTGTTAATTTATATTGGAAAGGCCGTGCAGGCAGACTTTTTTTAAAAGGAATTTACTCAAAATATGATATATACCTACAAATTTGATGTAAAAACCGTATACAAAATTTCAATCGTCTCAGGGAAACTAACTCGAATTCAGGAAGATCTAAAACGGAGGGATTCATCAAAATGTCAAGTGCAAATTTTTTGACGATTACTATACTTTATACTGCGCATGCATGCGAGAAAAAAACACCTGAGCTGACACCCCCTATTCACACCACACCACACCAGCGGAAAGGACGTTTGGTAATGACGGATTTAACATGCAACAGACCCCCTTACACAACGGTTCTTCGGTGGAATCGGGTCACGAACCTGAAACCCTCCGGTTCCGAAGCCGAGACCTTACCACCAGGCCACCGCGGTCCGTAAGGTTAATAGGATGTGCTGTCTTAAATCCTCATTTACAAGTTATTTTAAGGGAACTTCCAAGTTTTTTAATGAACTTAAATTTCTGTATAAATTGTTATTCATCATTCATGCATAATTCCCATATTAGCAGCGCTTTTTAATTTAACAGACATTACTCTATACTTGTTACTAATATTATGGCATCCAAAACGGTAGACCACGCCATTTTTTACAAATACAAGTAATGAACAATAAATCAATGACATTTTTATTTTATATAAAATTATTTATGTATAGTCCTTTTTTATATTGCCCCCTCAAATAGAAATGGTTACAAAAATTTTATCTGCAAATTAAAACAAAGAAGCATTTAAGTTCCAAAAATAAAATGTAAATGTGACATAAAAATACTAACTCCCTTTGATACCAAATCCCAGAAGCAGAGAACCTCTGATTTTTATTCATATCGAAAGATAAATTTCATTAACAATTTAATATCATACCATATAATCCTTTGAAGCATTTACATTCGCCATATCTGTATCCCAAACCAGTCAAACTATTACATTATTCCACGAGAACTCTTGATTGATTTTAAAAGCTCTAAGACTCAAAAATATATCATAATTAGGAAAAATGTATCTCTAAAAGGATTTCAAGAATCATTAGGGCTGAAGATGAACTGGAAAATTTTGTATTAAAATAAATTGAAATATGTCTTTTCAAACTTCAGACATCAAAACATGCATTAAAGCTAATTATAAAGTACTCTGCTTTAGATTCCTTGCAATTTCAAAAAGTTTTAACATTAAATAGCATAATTTACTTTTATTATACAATTGGGAATACTGTGTTGCTTATAATTAGATGAAGCCTCCTTTATTTAATGCAGCTGTCAGAAGCCTCAAAGAGGAGTGAAATATTCAAATAATTATGAAATAAGCAATTTCGCTTCTGTTAGTACTAATGAGGGCTTTATAGCAAAGAAAATTAGAGCACCCTGAAATATTCATCCCCAATATTAAAAGATTCGTTCTTCATAAAATAATTGCGATATAAAGCTTCTAATTTATAACTAGTTCTCATATTTTAAATTTAATTATATCTACTGGCTTACTATTATACGAACAAATATAATCTTTCATCGTATCAGTAAGTTGAGAATAAACATGTTCATTTAAAACTCTTTTGAAGTGTTTGATTAAACAATAGCAGATAGGCATAAAATATATGTATCATCCGGAATTAAATTATCTGTCAATATGCATTTTGAAAATAGATTTATAGAAATTGACAATATGATTATTTCTGGGATAAATATATAATTTGAGGCTTTAAAATGAGTATTCAAATCTATATTAAAGGTTTCATTATATTTTCATTTAGAAAGATTGGTATCATATTTGACTTTCTTTTTTCCTTTCAAGAACTTGGCTTACGCTGCAAGTCTTATCAGAAGCAGTTGAAAACATATGTAATTTGATATTCAGAACAGATTGGTAACATTTAAGTCAATTTATGTAAATTATTTTTACATTGTAGAGGATTTACTTTGTTGGTCTATGAAAGTAAAAGATGAGATTGATGCTGTCAGTTACAATCTGCGTTAAATGCTTTCAAGTTCAGGGATTGTTTCCAATTATATGTCGGACAGTATTTAGGATTTGATTCTTGCATATTTGTACAATTAATTTCTCTTGATTCCTTGCAGATTAACTATTTAGCTGATAACAAATCGAATACACACAGTGTTTTCTCCTTGTATGTCGTTGCTATTGTTTATAATCTGGGAGTTTTGATTTTCCATTAGAAGGGAGTAGCAAACAGAAAAATCACTGCAACTCAAGGTCAATCTTTGAGGAATGAAAAAATAGACAGCTGAAGGCACAGAATATGAACTTAAAGGGAGAAAATGTCCTGGAGTACCTTAATCAGGATACTCATCCAAATTGCGAGTCTTTTATTAATCAACGGATGAAAGAGAGTCGGATCAAGTGTCGGGTTTGTAAATCAACGGATAAATAAGAGTTTTTATTTAATAAGAGATCCCTTATTCCTCCCTATTTTCATTAATAATTTTGCTCTAATTACTTATTTTGCTCTGTGAAAGAATTGATTATTTTGTATCGCATTAGACAGAAATTAAATTAAGATCTCACATATTCATTAAAGTTTCACTTTTAAACCTCGAAGCTTATAGATAAAATCAAATTAATTAACTGCATAAAACAGCTGTTATTCATAGAAAAGCTAAGCTTTACACTTAAAAATAAATTAATACTTTGCTACTACGTCAAATTTTCCAACAAATGATTTTCTGATATTTATTCGTGGCCCTGGAAATATAAAAACAATTGCAAATATGCTGTTGGCATACTGCAAACTTGTTTCTAACAGATCAATCTTATTAAAATCTTGCTATTTTAATCATATTAACAATATACATCTGCTTACACAGCTTGCATATTTAGTAATTATTTTAAAAAAATTTGAAAAATTGTATCTATTCAAAAAGTTGGTTTAAAACTCATTCTATTCAAGGTTTTTTTTTAAATATTTAAATTTCACGTTTTAATTACACGCTTTTTGTGATGTATACAAATAACGTGACATAATGTTGATTGTTGCCAGAAACTGATTATTGCGTTATTTATAAGAAACGAGTCAAGTATTTAATATTTATCATTTCTGAAAAAGTACACATGCATTAAATACAATATTAAACATATATAAAATAAGCTATATTAGATCGTATTTTCACACTTCTATTTATTTTATGCTGTACTCGAAAGAGAAAAATTATATATTTCAGCTTTAGATAGGATAAAGATGAAATATGCAAATGCTAAAAATATTTATTTTTCCAAAAAAAATTATTAAACCTAACAGTTTTTCTTTGATAGAAGTTCAGATATTATGTAATATTTAAACTGCGATTTACAAGATTAAAACAACACACTATGTCTGCATCTAAATAAAAAGAATAAACAAATATTAATCGAGGTACCCAAGATAAAACATTTAATAATTGCCTCTGTACATTGCTTCAATTAGTTACTTTCATATTTTCTATCCGTGAAATGCGAGTCAGAAACAGAGCTAATTTGCAATCAAGATGCTGAACATTTGAACTGAGAAATGACATAGAATAATAAAATGGTTACATGATATAAACATGGATAGAAGGACAATCATCTTAGCGGAACATGGTATATCTACATAATAATTGCTATTTTATTAAAAGAATACTAATTAGAATGAAAGGCAATTATAATAAGGCTCTTGCATAATGTTTGCTGTTTTAGTACAAGGTACGAAGAATTCAATTACTATTCTTTGCTTCTAATATGGTCATATTTAAGCCAGCCTCCAATTTCTTTTCCAAGAACAGGTTTAATAAGACAACGAATTTTTATTAGTAAGCATATATATTTTGAGAATAGTGAGCAGTTTTAATTTTTGTTTTTCATTTATAACTTTATTTTATTTTATAATTCCACACTAGGATAATATTCTTTATGAGTTTCTGGTAACAATAGATCAAAAACATTGAATCATCGCAAAACTTAAAAGTTCCAGTCGTCGGCTTTTTCAATAAAATGATCTGTATTTTGTCATGCTTTATTATAAATTATGAAAACTTCTATGGATAAATTCTTATTATTACTTTTCATATATGAAAAGTATAAATCGAAACTAATTTTATGTCTATTTTATGAAGGAGCCTGCCCAAAACGACGGAATTAGGTGGCTAAGCTTCGGTTTTGAATATCAAAAAAGCAAGATGCCATCGATATATGTAGCGGGCATAGCACATGCTAATCTGCTTCGGTATACCATTCCCTCTACGTTGTAGTGTTACTTTTAGAATAAGTCCCAGGTTCAGTATTTTTTTAATCATCTATCCTTAAGTCGTTATTTCCAAATCTGTCCCCTTGACTTCTGTAACCTTCAATAAATCTTTATAGTTACCATCCACCTTTTACTTATAGGAAAATAAACCAAGAACCGCTCTATATTTGTTACTTTTATCACAAAGTAATATTTAATAAATATTGTTTATGCTCTAAGTCACTGAATAATGTGTAATATACGCGGAAACAATTTTTGCAAAAAAAAAAAAAAATTGAAATTATATTGATATACTTGGAATGAAAACTTCAAGTATCTGCAAAAGGATTTATGCATCTTATTGCATAAAATTCGAAGAGAAATCGATACAAGTGATAAGGTTGTCTGCCGTATGTTTTTTTTTTTATTTATCGACATAAACAGCATGTGTTTCTTACTGACTTCTTCCGATGTAAAAAAAACATATGAATCCTTTCTTCCATGGAATTAAAAATTGTAATCTCCTGTGCATTGTGGTGTTCCATTATTGTACACTGGTTATTCACTAGCTATGATGCGCCTCCTAGCTATGAAGTCATAGCTTTGTAATCCCGAAAACACCAAGAGTTGCTAGAAAAAAAATTATAAAATGAGAGTTCTTAGCGAAACTGATATGAAGAATTGATTCTTCGATATGAAAAATATGGAATAACTGGCTTATGGTAACGGAATGTTTGTAGGCTTGTAATAATTGAATGTTTATGATAATAAAATGTAATAATGGCTTGTTTGTAGCATGCACAAAGATTTCGCTGTATTAAAATTGATTTCATGAAGGCATTTTCATTAAATTTAATATATTTTTGCAGCTATACTGAATAATTATTTAAAATTAAAATTTCTATTCGGAAGTTTAATAATCAATTTAAATAATACCTTACATTCCATAAAAATTTATCAAAAGTGCTGGCAAAATTAATAATACGAGAATAAAGGAAATTTTAGATTTTTTTTTTATTGTACTAACTCTTTATGTACCAAATTATTTTACCACCATTTTTTTTTATTTCATTTTTGCATCATTAGAAAAGTTTTGGTCCAGAATACTCCAGATAACAAGAAAACTTTTAAAATTAATTAATATAATTAATAATCAAATATTTTTAATTTCTATCTTAAGCATATAAGAATTAAACTCTTCCAGCTCTTTTGTATACTCCAGAAAAAATCGCTATATTACGAAGATATAAGCATGATTTCAAAAGGTACTTTTAAGCACTGCCATAATAAAAAAGATTAAGTGGTTTATTTTTAATTTTTATATGAATCAAAAGAACTCTTACTAAAACGTTATTTTTAGGTTATAGCATCAGCTTGGAACATGTTATTTTTAATTCAAACATGTTAATTATAACGCATATAGTTGATTGGCTTCAATTATCCTTGAAGAATAGTGCAATTCTTTATAGGATATCTTTAAAGACTGCATTTATAAGAATAGATATGATGAAGAATAAATCTCGCATTTCATTACCAAAAATAATTGTTTTTAAATAAATTATTCTTCAAAGGAAATTTTATAAAGATTTTTAATTTTCTATTTTTAAAATAAATTTTAAGACGATAATATTTTTCTTTAATATCTAAATATTAATGAAATCGAACAAAGGAATACATATAATATAAATATAATTATTTTTGATTTATAATCTTCTTAACGCTCTAACTAATGACGCTCTTCATTGCTCCCTTCTAATTTTAAATAGAAAAGTGTTGATTAAACGATGAAATGTCGAAAAGGCACTGCAGTTATATGAAATTTAAAAAATAATTTATGATGATCACGCTTCTATTCAGTCGAAGGAATCGTATTATAACATATCATACGTTATATAACATGAGTTGCTTAGCGTGAACAAGGCTTATTATGTGTTTAACTAAAGTAGCATGAGTGATCTACCTAAATATTTCTCGTATATTACTAATAAAAGTTCTTGTGTAATTAATAACTGCAGCTCATTGTTGGAAAATAATTAGCGGAGAATTGTTGGCAATCTTTTTGTCAGTTAATCGCAGAGATATAGTTATTGCAGAAGCAACAGAACACTGCATGTATATTTTCGACTTCTTCCCACTGATCAAAACCAGCCTTTGATACTTAACTACAATTATAGCCAAAACATCGCATACCAAATTTTATATAGTAAGTTATTTCATCTTTAAAATATCGCTTTTACTTGCTTGTGAAAGCACAGACCGAAAGAGTGAATTTTTCAAAGAATGTGGCTCCAAATTTCAGACGATCGACATTTTAGATGTTAAACCCGTCAAATTTTACCCGTATAGCTCACTTCGTTTTTTAATTATTGTTTTAACTTATATTCGGATTGTAGGACAGGATGAATTTCTTCCAAATTTCGATGGAAATCTACAAATCTGGAGCAGAAGACGTATACCATATTTCATCCGTTTAACTCAAACCATTTTTGTGTTTTAATGTTCACGGAAAAACACAAGGATAAACGAACAGGCAGACATAATTCTGAAAACGCGTTTCTAGAATTTAAAGGAATAAGAAAACGTATTTGACAAAATATCGAGTTCGCATTTTTTGATTATTACAATGCTTTAATTTTAGATTTTTTGTATACAAGTAGATAATAACTCGTCATTCTTTGTATAACCATGATAATGTACAGGTGTCCCACAAGGTATGCAGTGTCTAATTTCTACAGATTCGTATAGAACACGTTAAGACGAGTATTTTTATATATAACATGTGGGGTCCTCGAATATAGCGTCGTAGTCTAATTACACGAAAAGCGTTAATTATGAATCCGACAATTTGTATTCCAAAATACGATGCATACGACAGTCGCCCAACATGGAAGCTTTCCTATGTGATTATGTAAAATCGTGGCAACCAATGAGAGGAAAAGCGTGTCATTAAGTGAATATACAAATTCTTGCAGCGGCATATGAGGCTAGATGTCAGTTTGATAAGAATGAGTCGCGCGTTAGTCGTTAAAAAATTTCTGTGTAATGTGAGTATTCGTTGTGGTTCTGAAATGAGCAAATATTCGATTGAACGTATTTTCAGGATGCTGACTTATTATGAATTGTAGTCATATCACAGTGCGGTGAAAAAATTAGACCATCACCACAACAGAAACGACATGACGATCAAAAGAATGTACGAAAGATTTAAGGAAATCGGCACTGTGTTGGACAATGTGCTAGAGAAAATATGAAGGGAAAAAAGAGATGCGTGCAAGAAAAGAACTTAATGTTCAGAAAGTGAAAGTTTTTGAATGACAGTGACATCCCATTCTTGCATGGCATAGACAAGATAAGCGCTTATTGGTTTAGGCAATATAGCGCTAGACCTCACCGCATTCTCGAAACATCGAGCTTTTAGCTGAACATTTTCACGACTAGACTTCATTTTGACTGATCGAGTTGAATTCCATCATGAAACAAATAATGGTAGAGAATGGCCACCTTCTTCCCCCGATCTTAACCCGTGAGACTTTTTATGGGACTGTTTGAAAGTCACAGTGTATATCATATAGCCCACAACATTGGATGAATTGAGAGTTGCAACTGAAAAAAGAAGGCAAGGACATTGGAATAGATGTTTTACAGAAAACAGTTGAGATCTTCGATTCCAAACTTCGCCATTTTATTTGTTCGAAGCCGACATGTCGAAAATCTATTGTATTAAAAGTTCTCAATAAACATTTATTTTTGCTTGGTGTTGTTCTCATTTCTTGAAGTTTTCATGACACAAGCTTCACGCTTTAGACTATGACGATATATTCGGGGACACACGTTATTCATCCAAATACTTGTCTTGACGTGTTCTAACAGAATCTGTATAAAAAAATAGACGCTGCATACCTTATAGGACACCTTGTATACAACTCTAAGGACAAAGGTCAAAGAGAAACGGTCGTGAGCAAGCACTATTAAAACTTTTTATGAGATCTATATTGAAATAATTTTAAAAATTCTGATCTGGCATTTATCGAGATGGAATTTTCGCGTGATATGGAAAAGAAATCAGGCCGTTAAACTGTAGACTCTTAAGAGATGCATTAAAAAACCAAACGCCTGCATACTTAGAAGTTAAAATGTTTTATTTTTTAGTTGGAATTCAAATAATTATAAAGATATTTTATTTTTAATCTGATGGAAAATCAAATTTATCACACACTAATTTTAAGGGGTAATATTGGTATGCAATGAGCAGCTAAAGAAATGCCGTTAACGTATAAATAAAAAATTACATTACAGATAATACAGAGAAGAAAATTTGAATACCGATTCCGTCGTCTAAGTGAGTACTAAAATCTGATCAAATGTTACAAGTTTTATTTCCATATATATTTATTAAGAGTTATATCTCTTAATTTTTCCAAATTTCAATGAAGAAAATATTTATATAAAGACTTTTGCAATCCATTGACTTTTAAAATATAAATTGACAATTTGCATTCGCCATTTCCAAGCTCTTTTGCGCGTATATAAATATTTACTCGATATTAACTCGTTAAAATACTAAATTCAAAAGAAAATCCTATTAATATATTGATAATTAACATAATATATTTTCTCACATTCCCTTCCTGAGAATTCTATTTAACAAATTTCAATTAAATAAATTGAGTGGGGGTTTAAAACATATCTAGCTAATCATATTAGATATTGAAATTGTGAATAAAGATACACCTTCTAAATTTCCATCAAATCGATGTTCATATATTTAAAAAAAAAATTATAGAAAAGATTGAAGTCACTTAAGAGTTGTCAAATAATAAACAAATAATATAAACAAACAAATAATAAGCAAAAAGCAGAATAACTTTATTATTTAATGCGCAAAATTGATTTGACATAAATGGATAACTTAATACTGAGTAATATAGAAAGTTATACTAATAGATTGGCTAAAGTGTTGTAAAAAGGAATTTAATATTTTGATTTGAGGATAGTAAAGATTATGGAAATTTATATTTCTGAATCAATTATCTTTATTTTAGCATATTTTGATAACTTATCTCAATTTATTTTCCCATTCATTATTTCATTTTTTAAATGATATTAACTTTTAAACACATGAAATGTATATATGGGATTTTCTTTTCTTCAGCAAAATACTACAATGAAGAAAGAGCAGGATTAAAAGTTGTTGACTGCAATAAATTCTTAAAGGAGCACAGACTGCATACAAGAATTCATTACGAAATCAAAAATTTTAATTGCAATTATATCTATTCAAATTGTATATCTTATTTCATTATTATAATCACACTCCCAGTATCATCTTTTTGCCGGTTTGAGGAAATAATTTGTATAAAACATCATTTGCAATGATGAATCATAAAACTAAAATGCAATTCAATAAAATAGTTTTCAGAAATACTTTAATTTATTTAGTAAAAATAATTTTTCATCTGTCTTATTAGGAAGTAATTAAATTTTAGATACTTATTCAAATTTATTAGATAAAAATTTCTATTTGTTATTTAATCATTTATAATTCTTAATCATAAATAAAATAAAATTTATTTTTTATTTTCCCCTCAAACTTTCTATTAAATGATAACATGGAAATGAAATTTAATGAAATTGATTATTCTATAATTTTCTGAAAGTATTCAACTCGTGTTTTGTCATGAAGCTTACATAAATGCATAAAACTCCAGAATATAAGACAGTTTTGTTATCAATTTTATACTCGCAGCATTTTCACAAATCTGAACACAAGCCGAGTTAAATAAAGATATACAACATAAAAAAAAATATTATTGGTTTACAGAGATCGTTTCCCATTATTTTTTTAGGAAAACTGAAAAGATTTCTTTATTTGTAATACCAATCAAGTATTACAATAATATGTGTATCGTTTATTTGATAATGTATAGCCACATTTTTGAAAGTTTTACCGTTCCACGTTTAAAATAATAGTCTAAAGTACAGCAGAAAATAGTTTTCAGCGCTGCTTGCATTCTTTCAGAGAGATGAAATATTTCTCTTAATGGAATTTATAGTAATAAGTAGAACAAACAGATGTTTGAAGTATCAATATCGGAGCCATATGAAAGGGTGGGTAAGGCATGCCAGCCGAATTTAAACAACTTTCGTTAGATTACTAAATAGTTTTTTTATCTAACCGAATTTGGATTTTCAAATCTCTCTTCTATTTCATAAAATTTGATTTATTTTATGTAATTGATATTTCGAGTTCGTCTAAACCATGGATTTCATCCTGATGGATTTCGTTCATGGATGTTTTACTAGAGATAGTGCTAAAAATAGAATTTAGCCCAGTCTGAATGTCAGTAGATTTCTTTCGATTTCGAAATCATCCATTAGGATTTTACTAACCATTGTCACATTCTTCATTTACTTATAACACTTTCTTTATAAATATCACATATCATTTTCGATTTTTGAGCAATTCTTTCCTTTTTGGAAGTAAAAATAACACTACAAAAAATATATATTTATTTGTTCTCCGTTTATATGTTAACATCAAAATAAGTAACCAATTTAAGCCTATTACCAAAAATTAAATCAAAGTAAAGTAAATAGTAATAAGGAACGAATACTTTTCATAAAATATATTCGAAATATTTAAAATTGATTCGACGTCCTTAAATTCATCACAACCAGCTGTCGGACACATTTCGATCACAGACACACTATAAAGAAGAGAATCTTTATCTTAAATTCTGGTATTAAAACAAGAACTATATAAAAATGAAGAACTCAGATAACATTATAAAGAAATTAAGCCAAACTGATTCCAAAAAAAAAGTTCCTAAATATTTATTGGGAATTCAATTCAAATGAATTAAATTCCATTTTTTTTTTTGAAAATTTTTATCGACACTCAAAATTTACTGTTTTCACTGTTATAATTTCGCTTAGAAACGACTCTGTTTTTGTTTTAAAATAATTGTAGACACTTATTAAAAAAATTTATTTCAAAAAATTATTAATTTTCCATGCATTTTGCAAAACTGATGTAATTTAAATAAAAATAATAAAAGTCAACCTTCCAGTTACTTCAGATGACATGAATATATAACCGTAATGCAGCAGGGACTAAAGGTTAAATACTCTGGTTGAAATAAATGTAACTAAAGTTTATATAGAGTTTGAAGCAAACCTTCTCCCCACTCCTTCAAAACATCTGTAAGCACGTACATAAGAGGCATTTTCTAACAAGTTGTTCCTGTTTCATAACATGCTTTCATCGGCAACCTCTTTAATTATTAAGTTGTATTTTCTAAGTCAATTTTAATATTTAATCAGTTTATCTTGAAGCCCCATTTCTTAAAATGTTAAATAGCAAGACTTTCAAGATTGAAATGTTACCTTGTAAGACTAGAAGACAGCAAACCACAAAGGATTTTTCCATTTCAATTACAGATTGCCATTTAAATTTAAAGCTCATATTGCTTCCAAAAATCGGCAAAAAAAAATGATTTTCTTTTATCCCCACAATCATTCATTTTTTTAAAAATCCGAACCGTTTTTTTAAACATATATTATAAAACATAACTAAGTTTTCATAATTATTTCTTCCCATAATAATTAAATTTTGAAGTAGAATTCAAACCGTAATCTAAAAAGTCAAAATTAACTTCTTTTTTTTTGAACAGAATACATGAGCTAATGCCTGTATTTAAGGATCAAAAGAAAGAAAAAAAAAAAGGGAAAGAGGAATTCATTCTTCGATTTTTTTTATTATCTTGGAAAAATGATTAAAAAGAAATCAGATTATATCTGTCTTATTATTCAACAAAATGTTTCAAAATGTTTCTAACATACACAACCTCAAAGTATTCAAAATTACTTTATCCAACGGCATTTTATCATAATTATTTTTGTAATTTTAATATTTTCCAGCAGTAATAATTTACGTAAATAAAATTTTATGTATTTTTTAAAAATTTAAGTTTGTCAAATTAAAGCTTGTTTGATTTCTTTGTTATTTATCCTTGACATTAACAGTTCCCCCCTTCAAAATTTGTTAAAACTTGACCCAACTTCACTTACATAATTTATACATTTATTGATTAATCTCACTATACCGAAAGGCAACGCCTATTTGAAACAAGCAATAAACAATTATCATTTTTATATAAATGTTTGTGCAATAATTAAAACTGTTTATAACAGTTTTATTCAACACACATGCTAATGGTCCCTTTGAAAAATTCCTTTTAAATATCGCTCTTTTTAGGGCGTTTTCTTAGGAACTTAAAAAATAAACCCTGAATTATATTTACATAAAATACAGCATACCTTTAATAGATTATATCTCAAATATGAAACAAATATTCAATTTTCGAGAAAGACACCACATGCAATACTTGTTTAAATCAATGTTTTTTTTTAAAGTTCCATAATTGATGTAAGGAAAAAAATGATATAGATCTCTAGCTTTGATATAAAAACCGCATGATATTTCAGTGATCTAGATTAATTTTTTACTGAAATTATTGCATTTACATACAAGCATAAAATTTTACCATAGTAATTCAGAAAGGTTCTTATTTTTGAAAGGCCTGAGGCTTTGATATGTGAATTTTACAGAAATATCAGGTTCTCTTTTACATTTCACTTTGTATGTAGGAATGTTACCAATGAGATGGGTATTCACCAAACTTTCTCGTATATTATCTTAAAAATCTAATTGATATTAATAACCGCATGTCACTGGTAAATAGTTACAAAACAGTTCAGTAGCGATTAATTGCTAGAATGTGGTTATTACTCAATAATCAGAGCATTAAATGGGCCGCGGTGGCCTGGTGGTAAAGTCTCGGCTTCGGAACCGGAGGGTTTCAGGTTCGTGACCCGATTCCACCGAAGAACCGTTGTGTAAGGGGGTCTGTTGCATGTTAAATCCGTCATAACCAAACGTCCTCCCGCTGGATTGGTGTGGTGTGGAGAGGGGGGTGCCAGCTCAGGTGTCGTCCTCGTCATCTGACCGCGGTTCAAAATAACGAGGTCCGTCCCAAAATAACCCTAGTGTTGCTTCAAACGGGACGTTAATATAACCAAACTAGAGCATTAAATGTGCATTTTGGATTTTTTTTCCGGCCGATTAAAAAAAATACAGAACTACAGCATAGTCAATAATATTAAGTACCTACTTTCCTTACTTAAGTCATTGTATGTTGGAGTAGTCATGTTTATATGCTTATGAAAGTACAGGCCGACAAACCATTAACGAATTTAGTTTTGTGGTGAAACGCTTATAAGTCAGTTAACAGCTACACTACCCGAGCAATTGCTTTTGTATCGTGGTCATGTTGCTGGATTGCGAACCACAAAGTCCCAGGTTCTATCCTCACTCAATTCAATCCGTTACAAGTTCTAAATTTTATGCCAATCTACACTTAAGATGCTCTGTACTAAATATTTTCCACCCTCACGTTCTACATTTTGTAATTATCGTGTCAGCTTATATTCTGAAGCCGGACAGAATGAATCTGTATGGATTTTGTTTGCAATTTATTGTTTTGTTCACAATTAATAGAAAAGTTAATCTTTCCTCCATACTAAAAGGGATGTTTAATATTTTAATTTCAATAATACAATATTTTTAATCGGTTTAAAGCAATTAAAGACGATTTCAATGACACTACTAGATAAAAATATTAAGAAAAAAATGCCTACCTACTTTCTCTATTCTGTTCATCTAAATTAAAGCTAAACAACATAGTTTCTAAGTGAGATAGTTTGGAAGCAAAAAATTTACTTTTAAAATTCATAAAAGTTTGTTCATTGTTATATACGGTATTTTAAATTTTGTTGAAATTGCTATACCGTGACCACTAAAAAGTTTTTATATATTTTTCTTAAATCGCGTCTATTTTTGAACTCAAACGTTTGAGACTTACAGTTTGTCATTTTACATGACACATATATCAGACCCCGAGCTAAAAGTAGCACTTGCAGTAAGTAGTCTTCTATATTTTCTTTTGGAAAAAAAATAGACGAGTAGCAAAAGAATTCACAAAAGATTCTCGATAACACTGAGAAAATTTTCTTTCGGCTTGAAACAACTTTTTAAATTTATTATTCGAAATTTACTTTTTAACTTAATCTAGATTAATCCTGTAATAAGCGATGTTTAATTTTTATAGGAACTAAAAGGGATTCCCAAAATAAATGTTACTAGATTAAACGGGATAAATGAATGTAATTCAAATTGATATATTAAAAATATATTCATTTTAAAACTTCTGAATTAATATTAGTTGAATTAAAACTAAATAACAAATTATAATGATTTATTTATAATTTCAGTTTAATTGTAAAGTTTTCTAGTTTTTCTAAGCAATTTTTAAATTGTTCATCATTACATGGTAATCATGCTATACGACCACAGGCATGATATCAAACCTTGATCTTATATTAATCCTAATTACCTCAATGCAAATCGTAATTATATATAATCATAATTATATATCGTATTATATGTTAATATAAATTTATTGTATTTCATTTTTATTGTTAAAATTCAATAGTGGCTACAATAGTTAATTTATATTAAAATCATATTTTATTTATAGATAATGTTCTGTTTCTAGCAGAAATGTCTATGCAGTATCTTTTCCTCAATTACCTTGGCAAAAGATAGATTTTAAAGACATTGGTAGATAGTAAAAAAAAGCAACGGGAATTACTAGTAAATGTCGGGGAGTTCCACAAAGTAATTAAACATTAATTCCTTTCAAAACGTTTAATTTCGGGTTTGTCTAAATTACTTAAGTAATAAGGATAAAAGAAACTTCACAGCATTTGATAATTGTTATCTATCTGTAAAATAAATGGTTTTCAGTGTTTAAGTATTGGAGCACTATTCCATTTTTAAAACCATTTTTGTGAAGCTAAGAAAGTATCTATTAAAAAAAATTGCTGCATAGTTTTATTTGTTGTCTTTATTTGATACAGAATATCGACTTTGATTAATCATTAGAATGGGATCTGATTAACGTTTTAAAAAGTTTTGATGGGCAAGCAAGAAAAGTATTATACTAGGATTGATTGTGAATGCGATTTTTTCAAAGTATTTACATTTCAAAGCATTTATTTTAAAGAACAGCCGATATTCGGTTTCATATTACAAGTCTCGCTGGTTGACGTTATGAAGAATCAGTGGCTGGAGTACAGGGATAGGAATGGCAAAATGAAAGCCTTCTACGTTATCGTTTGCTCACGACTTAATGTATCAAAAAAATCGATGACATTAGGATAGTTCCTGCAATCTGATTGGCTTCTAAGGATTTTTCTAGGTTTCGTCCCTAAGAAACTAAAATGTGGACTAAGATAACTTACCCTCTCTCCTTCTGATGTTATGTTATTTTCTTCAGATGTCGCATAGACATTTCAAGGTCGCTTTGACCCACAAGAGATGCCACACTTTTTTTAACTCTTAGGTTAAATAAATATAACTTATTAGATATACTATGTGGGATTGGACCATCAGCCCTATAATGTTACTGCCATAGTCGTAAGTGTGTTACAAAAAATATAATTATAACTTATTCATCACTTAGTACAGATCATACTTAACTTGCTCATGATAGCTCGTATTTCAAAAAAAGTTTTAAAAAATAAATTTCTTATAAATTTGTTTAATAAATTAAGAAATTCTTAAAAGTAAATTGTAATAATTGTAATGTATAATGCACAATGCACTCATCAATAAGAATAACACAAATTTTTGATTGATTAATAAAAGTTAAGGCAAATGTTGGACAAAAAAACCATCCGCTCTATTAATATAAAAGTCAGGAAATAAAACATTAAATTTAGTAATCGTTATAAAAAAAATCAAAGTTATTATTGGAAAAAAAGTCGGGATTTTAGTTTTAAATAAAAATACTTAAATATGGAATCAAATATAATTTGTAACATTTTTCAAAGTATTTTTCGTCTAATTTACATATTATTATTAAACATTATATTGAAGGCCGGGTTAGCCTGGTTGGTAGGTCATTGAATTCGCATCCCTTGAGTTGTGAGTTCGAACCTCACCGATTGAAGACTCTCCGTATGGTGGCTAGCTGGTGCACGTATGAAAGTTTCGTAGCCACAAAGTCCTCTAAGTCGAGACAATACCACTGAGTGTACTGGATCAGAGACGATCGTTCTGTGATTCAAATCGAAATTATGATTTGAGGAGGAGTGAATGAAATGTATGTATGAAGTCCGCCCCTTGAAAAGGGCTGCGACGCATGGGTAGCTTATACGTACTCTTAGGTCTAGATGGCGCTACTGAAACAGATGCTTGAACTCGGTTTAAAATCAGTGACTTAGTCAGCGGGCTTGTCTATGGCAAGTGCCATAAGCAACAACAAACAATACATTATTATATAATTACCATATTATAAGATTTTTTTAACTAGGCAAAATTTATATTCAACTTCAATTTATTTTACCACTGGGGGCTTAATTTTCAAATGGGAACAAAAGCGCGATGCCTACATTCGCACCAGAAGACGAGAGCGAAATTGAGAGGATTTATTACCAGATTCTGATAGGGATTTTTTTGGCCCGTGACGATTTAGACCAGAGGTTCCCAAACTTTTTTTTCTCATGGACCACTTTCAAAGTTTTACTATTTTCGGTAGGCCCCTTGCTGCTACATTTCTACTGTATTCCCAAAACTCCTAAAAAATATCACCCTAAATTGGGGCTGTTAAGAAGAAAAAAAAGTAGCACATTTTCTTGTGTCCTATTTATTAAAATAATACTTGTAGTTATACAAAATTATAAACATTTATCATTACAAACAATCAACAATTGACAAAAAAATCAACAATGAACTCTGAAATGTAAATCAACATTAAAAAATAGTCATGCTTTTAATGAGACAGATGTACTTGATGAATTGACAGCAAATTATCAATATTTGGCTTCAGTTTTGTAAGAAGTAATCTCAAGTCTCCCCGTTCTGTGATGTTCAATCTGCTCCTTTTTTTTTGTTAACAGGTTGGTAACGGCACTAAAACTTCTTTTGACAAGTTATGACGAGGGAAACGCTATCAAAAATTTCTCGCAATTTCCCACTATTCCCCACCTTGTACTATTATCTATTGTTCTATTCAATTCTGTGTTTGAACTGAGTCTCGAATATTTTTGAGTACCTACCTAGTGAATGATGCTACCTGCCTACGTTGATAGGTAAATCCAAGCCAAAATTTTTTGTTCTTTATTATGAAAACCAGAAAATTTTTCGTGGACCCCCACTTACAACGTGTGAACCCCTGTTTTCTTTTCACGTCTACGTGGACCCCCGTGTGGTCTCCTATGGACCCCTAGGGGTCCATCTGGACCACTTTGGGAACCTAAGACCATGGAAGCTTAGGCATCTTTTATAAAGATGCGTAGGTGTTAATGATTTTTTCCCCTTCGTCCAAAGCATGGGAAAAACGGAGGTAGTAATCTTTTAAACGCTTGTTAGAAATAATAAATTAAAGATTTTTTTTATATCAGAAAGTAAGTGAACATTTTAAAATGAGGTTAACACGGGCTAATTTAAGATAAATATTAGAAAATTAATTAGAATTTAAATTAAGATATATCATTACATATATATATATATATATATATATATATATATTTCAAATGGTTGATTTTGTTTATATATTCAGGTGTCAATAAATCCTACAGAATTAGACCATCTCATTTCTTCATTAAAAATTCTGAACAAATAAAAGAGAGCCATTTCCAGAAAAAGAAACAGTTTTGCCCATAAAAATATTTCTCAAAAAAAAACCCTAATTATCATATATAAGTATAATTATTATTTCTAATTATCATTATATAAGTATAAAATTTGTATTGATTTTAGTTAAACTTTTAACATGCCCATTGTTATGAATCATGCCTGTTATTTAATATCTTTTTCTAATTATTGGATCTTTTCTTCTATGTCTTAATTGCAATAGATCAGAATTCTTACAATTAGACAAAAAGGACTGAATCTCAAATGTGATCCATGTCTTTATGCGCCAGAAGTTGCCAATGCATTAAATAAAATAAATTGTCTTCAACCTTAAATATTGGCTTGACATTTTAAAATTTAAAAAATTGAGCTCGTTGGTTGTATGAAAAAATCTAATTAATACTTTTTTATGCTATATAATTGCTTTGTATCGCTTAAATTTAAACTGAATTTTATTTTTTATAAACAGAATAAAAAGATTCATCCTCCATAAGATTTTAATTCCTTAAAGAGAATAAAATAAAGGTATTTTATCAAATGCGATATTTGAAATATTGTCTACTATTTATCAGAAACTAGCATTTGTCACAGAGAGGAACTGATGTCAGCTATAGAGGAAAAGCAATTATATGAAAGCTGCGATGGAACATAGTGATAAATGATAATGACATCGATGAGGAAATATAATTGCAATGTTTGATTTCCTGTGAACCTTTGCAACTGCCGAGTCTCATTCTGAGAGAAATAGCAAGATAATATATTTAATTTGACGGAATAACCGATAATCATAAAATAAATATGTGGATGTATCTCTACTATCAATATGGGATGAAGTAGACCATTTTATATATTTTTGAAAAAAAAACAACAACATATGATTATAATTTATTCTTTGCAACTGTCGAGTTTCATTCTGAAAGAAATAACAAGATAATATGTTTCATGTGACAGATAATAAATATATAGATATATCTCCTTCAAATATGGAATGAAGAAGTGTACCATTTTAAAATAAAAAACTATGAGATTATTATATTTTTAAATCTTGACAAAACAAATTTTTTATTTCAAATGAATTTACTAATATATTTTTTGTATTCATTTTTTACTGTACAATTTTAAAAATAAAGCATACTTAGAAGTTATTAAATAATCACTGTTTACAAAAATACAAATGCAAATTACAATATACAATTATATAATACAAAAAAGATAAATAAGCTTCCTCATTAGTAACCTTAAAGTTTAAAATATATAACGACTGAGAAACACGATAGAAAGTAGAAAGTGTTGCTCTCAATGACTAATATTTAAAAATGGGTTGATAAATTCGCGCTTTAGGAAGAAGTTGGATATAAAGGTTTAACTGGAGTCGAAACATGGATAGGGGTCAATCTCCCTCCAGATTCCTCAAAGGTAGAAATTTATCTCTAGATGTTGGGGCTATGCAAGACTTCTTCAACAGGCAATAATGACAATGGTCTCCAAGAACGCTTTGAATAACTGATATCACACTTCTATTTATCATAAGATCAACTATACGTATCCTATAATATTTAAAGTACATTATTTTTATGGTGTTTTGTGACGGATATGCCATTTGGTCTTCTGTAATACGCAGAATGAATTTAAAAATACAATATCATATTTTAATTTTATCTATTTACCTATTGAATAGTATAGGTAAAAATGTAACAATGTAAAACAAATATAACAATGTAAAACAAATATAACAATTTAAAAAATTTATAAAACATAACATAATATAAAAACATATAATACATTTAAAAAATTGTTATAACAATTAAAAAAGAATTTAATCATAGAAAAAACTATTTGTAACAAAATATATTCTTGAGTTTTTTTTCTTTTAATTTTGAATTCATTCAGAAAAGAGTTTTATTAATTTGATTAACTTTTAGTTTACTCTATTCTAATAGAAATAAATTACAATCGTAATTTTGAAATAGATAATTCCAAATTTCAATCTGTATAAAAATGCACAATCAAATTACAGAAATACATAAATTTCACAAACCATACAGACTTCATAAAAAATAAGAGACAAAAAAATGACAATTGATTTCAGACTGAATAAAAGTCAAATTATTAAAGACATTAAACCTTCGTAATACAATGAAAGTCAAATCATACAATCGCGCATGCCATTTGACTAAACGCAACCTTTCTATATGCTATTATTTCTTTTTTTTCTTGTATACGAAGTTATAGAATGTATTTCAATCATTAAAAATATGAACTCGAGATTTCGACAATCACCACGTTTTAGACTTTAGTCTGCAAGGCACATTTTGTTCTCTGTTGTTGTTGTTTTTAATGACTTGACATAGACAAGCCCACTGACTTTAGAAGGCAGTGATTTTAAGCCAAGGATGCGTCTCTTGTTTTTGTAGTTGCGCCATCTAGGGTCAAGAGTACGGTTTAGCTACACACGCGTCACAACCCTTTTTACGGGCGGACTACATTCATGCATTTCATTTACTCATTCACAGATCGTAATTTAGACCTGAATCAGAGAACGATCACCCCTGATCCAGTACCCCCAGTGGCATTACTTTCGACATAGAGGACTCTGTGATCACGACAGATTTATACGTGCGCCAGTCACTACACATACGGAGAGTCTTCGGCCGGCGGGGTTCGAAATCGCAACCCAAGGGACGCGTATCAACGCGAATCCCTCCTACCAACCAGGTTATCCCGGCCTGGTATGTTCTCTTAGTACTAGAATTGTAATTCAATACAAAATGTTTGTTTTTCTACCAATAAAGATTTAGAAAATGCTACTCAATTTTCTTCACAACACTACGACGGGCAGAATGCTCATATACACGTCTCTGAAAATAAAAATATGAACACTCGTAGCGTCCATGGCCTTGTCCAACGACCGCAATTTTTTTTTGGGGGGGGGAGGGGGAGGATATGAATAAATTTTTTATCAGTGAGTAAATGAGCAAAGTTCACGGAGATCATTCTCGTAGGTTCCACTTGTCAGAAAAGAGATTAATTCTAAAAAGAAATGCATGCACTGCAAAAATGTTCCCATTTATCAAGAGAACACAATTTGCCAATATTTAAGAATAATTTCTTAATATAAAATGCAATAATTCAAACTACTTTTGAAAATCTTGATGAATAAAACTCAGAAGTAGCAATAATCTGTATGTTTAAATTTTAGTGAAATGTCATTCAACAAAATCATTTCTAATCTGAATTATTATACAAAATTGTACTTCAAAAAACCCTTATCTATTAAAAAAACAACTTCCGTCATTTATTCCAATCATTCGTGGAGAACGATTTTAAACGGGTAACTTTTCCAACCACAGTGTCTTCGATTTGATATTAGAATCTAACACGATTTTAATTCTATAAAAGTAATTTGTTATTATTTATGAAGACATATTTCATGAGAAGAAATAGGATAAATTTACAAAAGTGAAACAAAAAGGTATCGGATATA
Source organism: Argiope bruennichi (assembly GCF_947563725.1). Classification (NCBI taxonomy): domain Eukaryota; kingdom Metazoa; phylum Arthropoda; class Arachnida; order Araneae; family Araneidae; genus Argiope; species Argiope bruennichi. The sequence continues at coordinate 123,271,892 of NC_079153.1, forward strand.
TTGAACATTTTCATACTTCTAAAATCTTCTACCTCAGGCCCAAACAGATATTTTGTATTCTGTAAGAAATAAATCCGAAGAACCGAAACCATTTGAAAATACATTTATCCAGTTTTCAAAATGGCATTCTTGAGTTTCGAGCGACTTTCATTCAAATGCAAATTATATTCTTAAAAAGGAACTTCTGCATTTCATTTTGAAGCAAATTCATGTTTCTGTTGTATTTTATCAAACCCAGAATGCAATTTTATTGCCAAAAAGTCTTGTTCGCGTATAATTTGTCTGCGGTAAATTCTTAGAAGCCAATAATAGTCTGAGTTATTTTTGATTCAAATTATTTGGAAATATGAAAGTCTTGGAAAAAATGAAAAACAACTTTTGCAGAATGACGATTGATCCACTTTCTTGCGTTCTTGTAATGGTTTTGGTTTTAATTTCTTAATACAAGAAACTTTTGGCAAGATTTTGCTTCCCTTTTCTTTGTAAAATGTTGGCCAATAATTATTGGCATGAATTACAAAGCATTTTGTTCCCAATGCATGTATGCATATTTGAATAAATTTCCATTCAAGTAAAATTGAATAGAAATTTCTATTTCAAATAAATTAAATTCTTTAATTAATCCACGATGTCAACATAATTTAAATGTAACTATGAAATAACATTTTCATTGGTATATTAGCAAAGTAAAAATGAAATTATTTTGGATCGAATCTTTTCTTACTTATTCCTTTTAAAAATATTTAAAAACGTAAAAGTTTTTATAATGATTAATAAAACAAAAGATTTAGAGAAAAAAATTGTTAATTATTAATCTAATTGTTCTTAAACGAAACTTGAAACATTTTAAATAGTTTCTGAATATTTTTGCTGAATTAATTTCAAATATTTCATTTATTAAAACACGCAATTAGAATTTAATGGATTGAAATATATTGATTCAAATTCCTCCTGTAGCTATTAGATCGCTTAAACGTATCAGAATGATTTCCTAAATATTTTAAGAGATATTATGATGTTAAAAAAAATTAAAGGAATTAAAAGTTATCAAACCTGCAACAAATATCCAAAAGCTATTTTAATATGAACCTAAGAACAGAACCGAATAATAATGTATAAATATAAAAATCTATTAATATATAATAATTGAGTTCTAGATATTTTTAAAGAAACCTTTATATATGAGTATTTAGTAACATTAAAAAAAAAGGAAAAAATAAGAAAACCTAGTTGGGAGTATAATCTTTTTATAAAATAATATCATTGAATTCTTATAAAAAGCTTTTGGAAATATTTTTTCCATTTAATTCCTTGATTTTTTTTATATTGCCTTTAAGATATTCATGGTATTAAAAGGTTTCCCCATGATTCTTTTACATTGAAAGAGTCCTCATTTACATAACGCATACATTTGACCAACAACAGTTTTTATTATTTTATTTTTCACTTGGAAAAAAATATTTTAAAAAAGTTTAACTTGTTTCAGATTTTTACTATGCCGTTTCGTGAAAAAGCAGCAAACGTCGTTTTTTAATCTTAAACGGAGTCCTAAGGAAAACGCTTCGTGAAGTTTTAAGTCAATAGCTTTTTAAGAATGAGGTGAGATGTGAGGAGGGAAAAACTCAAACCGTGAATGTACAGAAACAACTTTCTCTCTGAACACTGGTTCTAAACTGGTCTTTTCTGCAGATTGTTTATTAGAACACAGTTTAACGGAACACAATTTTAAGTCGAAAATTAATTCATTTAGAAGATATAAATCTTTTTCTGCTTCCTCTGAGACATCGGATACTTTAAGTGCCTCGCTGCGAGTTACAGTGGGCTGTTTTAGCAAGTATTAAAAATGTCTGGCCACTACGATTGGTTAATGTGCATGAAACATCGAGGTACTTTTATCACAGAATCGCCAACGACGTGCTACAAACTTCGGTAGACAATCAGAAGTAAATATGATGTTCGCAACTCTTTAGCAAATTATTTACTGGAACTCAGTGTGCAGGAACGTAGTCTTAGATCGACAATTCATTTAGAAGGTAGAAATCTTTTTCTGATTACTGTAAGTTATTGGATACTTTGTATGACCTCGTTGCAAAATACATAGTGAGGCACGCAATCCTGTGAATTCTTTACCACCGCAAGTGGTAAATGTGTCGCAAATATATTAAACCGGGGAATCAAGTCCCGAACCTAAAACTTTCATGTGAAAATTGAGAAAAAATCTGATAATACATAATATGACAATTAATATAAAGTTGACATAGCATTAAATAGGCATTTTCGTTGCAACTGCCTTTATCTTTACAGATCCATTAACTTGCAAATTAAATCAGCTAGAACTATGAAAAAAGGAGACTAAGGCTAACAACTTGCTGTAATGTAATAAGGTATATAAATACTGAGGTACCTTACAGCATTTCAACTATAAATTCTGAATTTTTCAAAATTTGAAAAAGAATAATAAAACGTTCAATTAAAAGCTGGAGATTATATCAATTTTTATGGATAAAAGAGTACCATGCAGGCATGTGTGCTGAGAATAAAATGAATATATCGTTCATTCATTTGTTTACAACGATTTCCAAAATTATTATGTTACAAAAAAACATAAAGCACGTTCTACATAGATCCACAATTCACATTTCCAGCAGCCGCAATATATATCTAAGAAAGGAACTGAATCTTCCTATACGTTTCACAAGACATCAGACAAAAAATATTTACAAGCATCGGCGTCATCTCCTGCAGCATCGTCGAAGAGATCTCATACATCTGTTCTTTGAGTTATCTCCACAAGAAGTCTACTGGAATGAGTTTAATTGAGCGCGAAGTCCCTACGGTGCCACCAAAGGCAATTATTTGTTGCTCGAGTGCATCGACCAGGTGATTTTTTTATAGTCATAGTAGGGAAAAAAGCATTTAGGTTCTTACAGAATACAGAATGAATCCATATCTACTTTTTGAATCACATAAAAACTATAGACTAATTATACCTTCTTTTCTCTCCGGAAAAAATACAGCGGAATTGTGTCCTACGAAAACTCTTCTCGTATTTAGAATAGTTTTACTTTAAGGAGAGTAGCATTGCATTATCAAATATAATCAGATTAGCATGAGATATACATAATAGAAAAAGCCATATTTTGTGACGAAGAAATTTAAATTCCTATTTGCAGAATAATGAATCGATAGAGTTTGTATTTTTTTAGACATTCTAGATACTTTACAAGCTTTATTATTTTTTTTTTCGGTTTCAATTGCTTTATTACTTTTAAAAGCGAGGTTTTACATCTATATAATGATAAATATTTTTAAAATTTTTTTACTGTTTCAAGTTTTTAAAAAGGGCCAAAAAGGATAAGATTTTACCTATCACCGATTTGAAACTCTGTACAGATTGTCCTAAAAATTTGTGAATCTGAATTTTTAAAATTCACAATTACAATTTTTCAGGAAAATGTGTAGGATTACAAATCTAGATAGATCTAGGTTAAATTATTTTATACTTTTTAATATTTTTTTTTTTTTTTTTTTTTTTTTGTATGAGTGAAATTGCGATAAGTTTTAAAATAACTTCTCGATGAGCTAACAACTTCGTAGGGCGCCATCTATCGGTAATAAAGGTTTCAATCGATTGCAAAAGTTGTACTAGATAGACAAATTAACATAAAGAAATACAAGAAAGGCAAGAAAGCAAGCTAATATTGCATTTTCATCCATTTCTAAATAATTTCTCTAGGTTATCGAATTGTTAATTTAATAGCAATTGAAAAATTTGCATCGAACAGATAAAACAGAAAGCGAGTCAATAAAAACGTATTAAATCAGACAAATACTACAAAGCTACTTTGAATTTTATTACAGATTTTAATACATTATCGCATTCATTACAAATCGCATTTAATGTGTCGTCTGTGAAGCTACCATTTGATATGTATTACCTCTTTAAAGCAACTGTTCCTTCCACAAATTTCATTCACCTACAAAGTTTCAACTCACTTACAGTGGAGCAAAATGTTCAATTTGTAAGCAGTTCCTGTACTGGTAGAAAGCGAGATATTGAGTCTTCATGTAATAATCGTAACTGTTCAGTTTCATCACATTAGACTGTATGAACATTAAGAATGCGGTGATGACATTCAGAAGTTATCTGCAACTGGATTTCAAAATTCTCGGAACAACGTCAGACGCTCTTTAAATGGCTTCAAAATGAGTAGCTTATTCCAAAAATCAAGCAAACTACAGATATTCAAGGATACTGCAGTTACCATATTCTTCAAGATTTAAGGAACAGAATAAGACGACATAATGTTTTATTATATTTGTAGAATTTCTTTTTCTAGAGAAGAAATTAAATCGCTTCCTTCATCAGAGAAGTGAATTATCCTTATATTCTAAAAAGTACTTATCGTTTTAATTATTTTATTGAATCAGTCGCAATTATTTTAATTAGAAGTTTTACGATTTTTAATTATTTGGGTGACTTTCCTCTTTTGATACTGTAATGGAGTCATTTGGGAAAAGAATTTCGATCCATTGTAAGATAAGAAAGGTTCATTTCCGAAACCTCACAAAAATGATGATGCTACAGTTTCTTTGGCAGATTTAGTTTGAATATTTATTCGCGGACCTTTCAGTGAAATCCCCTTTCACTGAATCCCCCCTTGACTTTCGTCTTGTCACACGATTCTAAACAAAATTGATTGCATCGCCAAACATAAATTTAATATTTTTAATCCAGTATTTATTAACTATTCTAACATATCAAAATTTGCTAATCATAAAATGAAAAATAATTTCAGATTATGCGAGTTAAGTTTGGAAACATGCTATTCAAACAAATTTTCACTGGCATAATTTCAATTTAATTTAAAAAAAAGGAATCTATCGCATTCATAAGAAAAAAACCTCTGAAAGCAAAATACATCAAGAAAGAAAATAATTCATCAGTCAAAAAAATTATTTTGATAATCCATTATGATAAGAATTAGTAAAAGTAAAACAAAGCGTATTTTACTTAATCAAATCCAACAAAGGGAAAATATAGATTTGCTTTGCTTCAGTTAGATATGGAAAAATTAAAATAATTTCGATAATTAATACCTTCTTAGCTACGTAAGCAGTAGAAGAATTCAGTAAATAAAAAGCAAAGGAACAAAAGTGATTCGACTTAAAATATGTGGGGTATTTAATTGAATTTCCAAAAGAAAAAAAAATGCCGTTAAATTAATATAATCCCAGTATATATTATTTTAAGGAATTTCAAACAATCCCATTATATAAACAGTTTTAAACCAATGTATCATTCTTGTATTCTTTAGATATAAGAAAGCTAGCAGTTCAGAAAAATTCACATTTGCAAAATGTTCCTGTTCAAAATAATTTACCCAATAGTGTTATAAAAATACAAATATTATATCATATTATATCATTTGGGCAGCACTTTCTTTAAAAAAAGTTTCTAACTTTAAACCATGAAATAATACAACCAAGTGAATGCAATTCAAACAATTTCAAACTCACCATTACTCAAAAGGTGTCGCTCCATTCGAGCCAAAAAAGGCAAGATGCCAAAATCAAAGTTAAAATCCTATATCAATCTGAAGTTCAACACATTCGGATTCTAACCAGACAATCAATACATTTGGCATCATGATATTTAACGCTTTTAACTTCAAAGATATACCATAATAAAAAGAAATATAAATTGAAAAGGGTTCTAGGATTTATTATGGAATGAAGATGTGCTGACCAAGCGCGGTGTAAATGAATTTAAAGGCGTCTTCTCAGGACTTAAACGTCAAATCGTACATTAAAGTTAATTAGAAAGTATTCCAATTCAGAATGAAATCGATGCACAGACATTCGAATTCTTTAATTTCTAACGGGCACTTCGACTTTATCACAAATCAATTTATTCTGCTTCATACATTATGGAAAAATATTGTTTTTTCTTATTATTACAGCATATTAAAAAGTAGTCGTTTTTGGCGACCAGCTGATTCGTCGAAGATATTGGTTATATTTCATTTTAATTAGCTCTTTTAGATAAAACTTCATATCCATGATTCCATCAAATTGACAGATATTTAATCTGGGCTATTTTAATAGTTTTACTAACGTTCTGTTAATTACACATATGAGTTTTTTAATGAAGACCAGTTTCGTAGTATCATAGTACTATTATGTCCTGTTCATCTCTAAATTTAAAGGTATTGTAACTTCACTTTTTTTTTCGTCCTGTAAATTACGTAAATATTTAACAGTATTACTTTAGTTTTTAACAATGGAAGAAAATCATGCGATTAAATATATGATGAAACGGAGAAAATGGTTTCAATTTCATACGCAACGATAAAAATATTTTTATGAAATATACTTAATATATTTAAAAGATAATTAAATTTAAATTAAATAATTTTACTTTAATTAAATTGGTATCCTTGAAAAGACATTTTTGCACTTTAAAACGATGTAAAAATCATTTTTGTATGGGAATATTTACGGAATTTTTCATGACAAAACATCAAATTCTAGCTTAAATTCAAATTAATTAGATTTCTAATTAAAATTTTTAAAAACGCACTCCAAGAATCACATTCCCAGCAAATTATATCTGAATTAAATTTAATCAAGTCATTTGGCCTACAGAGCGCCAACATACATAAACACACATCTTTATTATAAGTAGAGATTATACAGAATTCTTTCTCGACTTTTCGCATAATTGCCATTCAAAAATATAGCGTATGAATAAACCTTTATTTTATGAATATTACTATAACTTTTCTAAAAATAGTGAAACATTAAATGTATCTTATGGGATTTAATTATATACAGTAGTAGCCCCTAATAAAAATGTTCATTCAAAAATGTGAATTCATTCAAACAATTGTAATATTAAGAATTTTAAAAAAGTATTCGCATAATTTAAATGTATTACTGCATTTAATAGTGATACATCAAAATTAATAGAATTTTTAAAATGTTGAGTTTTATAAGAGCCAAAAGTTAGGAAATAACAAATAATGAATCAATAAATAAATAATAAAATGAATAAAATAAATAATTAAGATGAATTTTTTGGCTCGTTACCCTAATAATCGCTTTACACGCTCTGTTGAATTCATTCGGAATCAAAAAAGCACTTTCGCATCTACCACTTATAAATTATTGTTCATTTTACATTTTAATATTTAAAACCATATTTGATTTTCTTTGGCACTTCCATCATTTACCATTCAAATATTAACGTAACAATAAATAAATTAAATTGCTTGGGATATTATAAAGTTTATTCATCATAATAACTCGCATAAATTGCTCGCATTGTTGTGTACTATAGTATAAAAATCTTAATCTTTAGATTCGTCTTTATGAAATGTTAAAAGAGTAACATATTTCAGTCACTGTTCTTTTTCTAATAATTTATATCCCATATCTAAATGCTCAACATTTTTTCTTCAAATACTCTGTAAAGTGCTCGCGAACATTATAATAATAAAATATCGTTACAGACTGTATTTACATACCATTCAACAAATTTCTATCAAGAAATCTAAAAGGATGCTTGAAACATTCCATTCATGAAAGATAAGTATTCTGGATCAGTAAACATATTTTGAACAACTTGTCATCGAAATCATTTTATTATCTCGATCCTCAATAAAATATTATGTTAGAAGATGAAAAAACAATTTTATGAGAAAAGCAAATGATTTTTGATCAAAAAGCAAAATGTTGGCGAGATGTTGTTAAAAGTGGTCAATAATTTTAATAAACTCATAATAAACTCTTAATTCAAATGGAAAAATAAGTTTTCCCTTTGTCAGTTTACTTTATCAATTAAAGACAAAAAATTATTTATTATTAAATAATTTTCATTTAAATTATTTCAATCTTTTTTTCTAAGTTATTTCCCCACATTCACACAAATGGGTCGTCATTGCTTTGATAGAATTGAACTAAAATTTGATATAGAATTCAATTTTGGGTTTAGATATTGGATGTTACCCGTTTTAATTTTAAATTGTGGCTTTCACATACATACAGTTCTGAAAATGTTGGAAAAAATAAAGAATGCAATGTGGTGATTCGTAAAAATCAAGGCCGAGTTTATACGATTATATTATTTTTAATTCTACAAACACAAGAATGTAAAAGTAGAAATAATTATCTTGAAAAAATAATCAGTTCTTTGAAATCTGTCGGATGCTATCACTTTTCAACTGTCAGAAGTCACTGAGGCCTAGTGAGCTTTCGCAGCAATATCAATAAATCGCAATTTCGCAACATTACTTAATAGATGCTCTTTAAATTATTGGAAAAATGCTCTGGATCCTGTTTTTGCGATCTTCTAATTTAAACTGTCACTCGCAAATAGGGATTACAATACCGCGATACTGAATACCGGTATACTGAGCCGTTTGTACAATTTTGTAATGCCGGTATTCACAAGTTTAAATGCCGGTTTTTCCGTATTCACTAGAAATTTTTAAAATTATCTCCACTATAAGTTCAGCGATCGCCAACATAGTCAAATAGTATATGTTTTTGTTTTTATGTCTCCCTAACTGGTGCAATTAATTAGACTGTGAATACAAAGTTGCATCGTAGAATAAAGAGAATAATTGCAATAAAGAGAAGAGATAAAATACTGTTTGACAAGGAATTGCAAAACCCTCCACGCTTTTGCGCGTGCTTTAGGATGGGTTTAATTCGACAAAATAGGGATGAGCGGGAAGATGAAAGGAGGAGATTTGACAATGAAGACTCGCGGTTTTATGAGACATTAACATTACAGATAATTAGTAATACAGACTGTCTTATGGTATTTACATAATTATAATAATTTTTAAAATGAAAAGAAAAGAGACTAACCAATTCAAATCTGATCAAGTTTATAGTAAATTTTCTTAAAATTTTTTACCCACAAACTCACATTCAGAAGAATTTGGTACAGTTATCGAAGTTTATAATGACACTAATATCGATAGTGAAAAGGTATTGTTTCTTGAACAAAAATTAGAATTAGCGATAAATAAAAAAAAAATCAACAAACCAAAATACAATACAGAAATCAGCTATATCCAAAACCATCCGAAGAGAAATCGATTTATTTGAAGATGAGGGATTTAGAGGTAAATCTTTCGAAAAAGTATATCGCACATTGCTAACAGTACCACCAATTAGCGTAGATGTCGAAAGAGTGAGTATTTTCGACAGCTAGTAATTTTTCACAAAATTACGTTCCAGACTTAATGACAGTACAATGGTTGCATTATTTTTTTTATAAGATCACATTTCAAAAATGTGTAATAGTACCACAGACTGAACAGTGATATTTACCCTCTTTTATGATATAAATAAGATGTTCCTTTACTTTTTTGTGAATCTTTATATACTCTTATAATTTATAAATTAGAAATTATTATTTGTAATATTTACACTCTCTCATAAAAGTGGTAAATAAAACAAAGTAACACCTATTTCTCTTTCTTTTTCTAAAACTTCTATATTAAAGTTTAAAAAATACTGAATACCGGTATGAACTTTTGGTCCGATATTGCAATCCCTATTCGCAAACAAAGGTTCAAATATATTTATTATTCCTGTTTCTTATGTTCCCTTTATCAACTAATCATGAAATTAAACCAAATTCAAGTGCCAAGACTTTAAGACAATGTTTATTTCCTTGTTCCGTGTCAGCATTTAAAAGAATGGATTTAAAGAGTTCTGAGCCTACTGTAGCCATAACATAAGGTATTCTATCATGGATGTATATTTGCTGGAATAACCTATTTTAAAGTTACATGAATGGTATTTTTGATCGAACCTCTAAATATTTAAGCATGTTCAAATGGTACTTGGGATTTTAATATCCCACAATTTAATTTCCCTTACCATATTATTGAAGATCGTCAGATACGAATTCGTAGTACACCATACCCAAGTACATGATAGATCTTTGTGGAATAGGGACATGTTTTCTGTGGGCGTATGCGTGCGTCTGTTGCATCTGTTAGAGCCAAGTCTTTCTTTCTCTAAAAAATGATCCACTCATCGGATCACTACTGCATCATAAAAACAAAACAGTTTGGTAAATACTAGGGTGTCTGCTTTCCCAATAATTTATCGCACACCATTATTCTTGCTTTTTTGTGTGTGTGTTATTAACAAAGACTGCTTTATTCAATACCCAGGGCAATTTCAAATTGTTCATTTCAATATCCCAAGAATTACCACTTATCGACATTCTACTTCTCTAAGGAGTGAGACGTGGAATGACGCGTCAATTCCAATATTCTTCGCCATTCTTTCATCTTATTTCTTTCCTATTATTTTCTATAAGGGAGTGCCGCGTCATTTACGATCGTGCTATTTTATTTTAGCATAAAATTATGCATTGATTGCTTCTATGATTAGTTCAAGTAGCAAAAAAGTTTTTAGAAGTGGCACGAAAAATTATACAATATCATAAAATGTGACCGAGATTATCTACCTTTGTTAATCGCAAAATGTTATCAAAAAAATCCAATAACAAATAAAAAAAACAAATGTTTTAACATAAGTTATTATTTTGTAAAGTGAACAACTACATTTTAAGAACAGAAATTCTTCATTTATTTATCATAATTTAATATTTAGGTCTCCTTACATTAAATGAAAATTGCTCTAAAGTATTTTATTGGGATTTAGTATCTTATTCCGACAATGCTAATCGTTATCCACACGGTAAATAGCCTACCTGTTATTATTAGTTGCTAAAAATAGTTCCATCAATTTTGTAATATTACATTTAATTTTAGTTCAGACATGCATCTAATTTTCCATTAAAAAACACAACATTTTAAAAACAATTTAATATAATACCTCTCAATCATAAATCACATACAAATATTTTATAATTGTTGATGTAGCCTTTTATTTTAAAATTGGTTTAGTATTTTTTAATTGTTATCAAAATTTAGCAGATTTAATTTTAACTTCTGATTCGAATTTTTTAAAATTTTGTTATAAACAAAAGTAAATCAATAAGATAATCGATATTATATTAAAAATTATGTTCTTATATTCCATACGTCCATCATATTGGGTTGGGTACAAAACTTTTCATTTGAAGAAAGTCGGTTTGAACTGTTGTACAATTTTGATAGAGTAATTATATGCATAAGTAAAACAAAATTTTAATTGTTTTACTTATGCTTAATTTAACTTAATTTCTCAAAATCATAAAATAATAATGATAATAAAAGTCTCATTCGTAGTTTCAAATTGTTAAAAATCTACGAATTGTTTTTCTTAAATAACTTTCATAAATTTAAAAAAGAGAACGTTGTAAAGAAAAAAATATATCCCAAGAAAGTTTTGAGTACTTAAATTAAAATGAAGCATCAAACGTTGATGTCCGATACAGAAAGCTAATTTTTATCTTATTTAAAATCAGTTTGAATTCAAGATCCAAGTAATATTTTATTTTTGCAAGTTGAAGATTTCTAAATCAAATTGCTATAAGATGCAAACAAAATGAAATTGATTTATACCAAGAAAAATTTACACTAAAAACATGTTGTCATGACAGATTATTAAAAATAAATTCATTGAAAAGAAAGCTAGAATTTTGGAGAAGTTAAAACATTCCATTAATGCTTTCTTTATTACATAAATGTCATCTAAATTTACTATAAATAAAATGGAAAACTTCTATTGACAAATGAAAAAAAAAAAAGGAAATGTCAGTTCTCTTTACTTGAAAAATTTCAAACTTATAAACTTGAAACTTTTTAGAGATTTCATGCTGTGAATGCTCGAACAAAAATTCCAAAAATGCATACTATAATCGTATTTCACTCAAAAACTTTCTTTTAAACTTTTTTAAGAGAAAGTAGCAACTTGAAATAAACTTCGGTACTCACCAGAACCGTCGACTTTCGCATCCATTTTTCTTTACTGCAAAAACGTGTTGGTAAAAATATTCTAATTCATAAATTCTTCCGAACATGAACTTAAGTCACGCAAAACTGCAAACGATCACCCATCTTTTCAACTGCATGTTAGCGGCAATGAATCTGGCAGCACACCGCGTGGCGCGAAATGTTGCGAATTGTTCGGAACTTTCTCAGTCAGTTATCGATGCTTGTTCTGGCATCGCTTCACTCTCGTGGCTCTTTCAACAGGGATTGTGGGTGGCGGTGCATACAGCGACCTCTAGAACGCCCACCTGTGAGAGACCGGTAAAAACAAACAAACAAATAGCCGACACTTTGCAATAAAATTAATTGCTTCAAAGAAACAGCGAATTCCAAGTATCGACTATTAATTTCTGTGTGTCATCAATCTTGTCGAAATATTTTTTTCATGTTTTAACAAAATTCTAAGTTTTTTTTCTTTCTTTTCTATTAAAGAAGTTAAAAAATAATCTCAGTATATCGAAAAAAATGTATTAAATGAGAGGTTATAAAGAAAACATTTTCCTTAACATAAGAAATTATTATCGAAAAAGTTTTTAAGTAAAGATATTATTAATTTAGATTAAAGATTGAAATAGACCTTAATTTATAATAAATAAAATGTTTCAAGAAAATTATGGGATGAGATTCATGAAATGGCCCAAATTTTGAGACTATAGCGAATAAATATAATTCCTGAAAATTTTATCTTTATTAATTTGAAGAGAAAAAAATTTCATAAAATAAACTTAATTTTTAATTTTATAACTGAAACTTTACATTTACATAGCGAAGAAAATTTTTTAAATATTAATATAGAAGACGATAAAAAAACTTTCTGCAAATGTTTCCAAAGCTTCAAATTGGATTCTAAAGATCCATTCGAATTTTAACTAATTTTAATTATATTATCACGTTATTTTTAGTTGTTTCATTGAGGTGTATAGCTAGTTGAGATTGAGGTCGCTAGAAATTTTTAATCATGTTCAAATGACAAAGAAGTCATCTCAGACTGTAAATCTCTCTCTAACTCGCAAAATTCCGCTGCATATCAAGACGAGAATAGATGGTCTACGATAGATTTAATACTATCCAGGACAGTATTTACTTCCTATCTCCTTTTGAATAAGACTCGAACCCGCATCCTTGCGGTCACCAAACTGAGACTGTCATGAAGCCACATTAATCTTCGGCCTTGGTGGCCTAGTGATACGTTCTCGGCTTCAAAGTCAGAAAGTTTTAGGTTTCAGATCCGATTTCACCCAAGGATCGTCATATAGGAGGGTTCTGATGCACGTTAAATTCGTCGGGGACAAACGGCCTCCCGCTGGTGTGGTGTGCAAGTTTGGATAGGGCTCGTTCAGGTGTCGTCCTTGTTATCTGACTACCAAATTGCAAAGTCCGTCCCAAAACAGCCCTAGTATTGCTTTAAAACGGGGCGTTAATATAACTGAACTGAACCCATTCTAATCTTCGACTTCATTCAGGATCGGGGCACATAGTTTAGTGGAGATGTTCGCCAAAATTACTGACGTCGATGACTGACAACTCTTATTTAATTATATGATTATTTCATTGCAGTATCTGAACTATAGAACAGAGAACATCTAATTCGATAAAAAGTGTCAAATAGAAACAACAGTCAAATTTAAATCCGTGTTAAAGTGTGATTCTCCTCTATATTTCTGGTTACCTCCCAACTTTTAAAAATATATAATCAAAAAGTAGTATAAATAATTTTATAAATACATAAGGCATGGACAACTCTGCATATCATCTAGTTATTATCACATCATGTTTAATTTGTACTACGATATCGGGTCTTTTGTCCATCTTTTTCTTGAAAGATGCACATTAGAGTGTAAAAAAAGTTCTGAGTAGTCGTACACTTTAGGAACATCCTTCGAACATCAACTTATGACATTTTCTTTAATCGCGTCAATAAAATTTCCAGACTTTTGATTTAAACTAATAGTCTTTTTTTATTAATCGCACTATTTTGTTTGCTGTTGATAAAGTTTCTCAAGAAAAAAAATGGAGCTTCTGGATTTTTTTTCTATTGATTATTTAACCATCGTTAATTTGAAGTATCTAAGGAATGCTCTAGTGTTACTGACATCACTTGACACACGGATTGTAAATGTATTCCAATAACATAAAATGGTTTAACATTCTCGTAGTACTCCTGTATGGCAGTATAAAAAGAAAACTTCATTCAATAAGTAAGAAAAAGTTTTCTTTCACTTCCTTTTTTGATAAGTAAAAATAAAAAGCACTCCAACTGCTCGCATTTGGGTTCTAAGTAATTTTATAAATGCTCCCGCATTTTTCCAGATTTTGTTCTTTTGATTCTGGATAGATTAGAAGATTGGTTGCTTGCATCCAAATTAATCTTACTTTAATGTTCTATAAAAGGCCTATTCGTTACATTTTGTTCCTAAAGTATTTGATTCGATGCTTTAACTGATTATCCTTTCATTGTTTTTTTGTTTTCCAAAACGTTTCTAGAACTATGTTATAGTACTTCACATAATGTTTAATAATATGCAGTAAAATTCCTTAATTAAATTTAAATAAACCAAATGGTTTATTTAAGATTCATAAAAACTAGAATTTATTTTTTATGTAATTTGTATACTGTTATAACAATATTAACGATATTTTTAAATAATAAATAATAAATTTGTTCTAAATGTGAAATTGAATAAAAGTTTGAAATTTCAATTCAATTCAATAAATTATATAAATTTACTTTTATTTCGCCAAAAAAAAAGAACTGCACCAATTTTTTAAGGAATACGGATTTAATTTTATATGAAGAAATTTGTAAATATTTTTTGATATAGTTTTGTTGTTGTTTCTGACGGCACTTGCCATGTACAAGCCCGCTGAGAGAAGTCAGCGATTTTAAGCCAAGAGAGAGCGGCTCTTGTTTTTATAGTAGCGCCAACTAGGGCTAAGAATACGATTTTGCTACCCATGCATCACACTCCCTTGCACAACCCCTTTTTACAGGGGGGCACATTCACACATCTCACAGATAAAACAGAGGAAGAATAACCATGCCCGAACCGGGACTCGAATCCAGGACGCCCAGATCACGGGGACGACGCGCTACCCCTATGCCAGGACGCCGGCATATAATTTTTTAAGTACTCTAGCAAAGATGCCGTAAATTTAAAAAAGGATCCTTTTATTTTTTTTTTGTATTAACTCTCCTAAATTTAAACATTCAGAATCCATAGATCACAGAAACCTCTAAAAGCGGTTTTAATGAATAAATTAACAAAACTAATTCCTAAAATGTTTTCCTTTATCACAGCCTTTTCAATATTCACTGACTGTCAATTTATAATTCAGAGTATATATTATTAAAGAAAAACATATAACTTTGGTTTAAAAAAACGTTTTAAAGCAACATTGGGTTGCGAGAAAAAAAGAAAATTTTTACTTTACCAGTACAAACACTTGCCCTTCGTGGCAAGTCATGTCATTAATAAATCGCAGATGTGGCAAAATAACACTCCAGAATGTTATATTCTATGGAAAAAATGTACCATATTAACACAAAATGTCCAACAAAATTGTTACGTTATATTCCCAATATTGTACACGTTAGTAATATCGAATAATATCGTGCATAAATTAAACAATATTTTGTGATTATAGGATAACGTATACTTCAAGTGAAGCCAGCAGGAGTGGTCTTCCCCAAACTTTCTCGCATATTCCCTAAATTTACGTATGTAATATTAATGCCATTGGCGGATAATAGATACGAAAGAACCTATTAAGAGTGCGTTCTTAGGTGATTAATCCTTAGGATGCGGTTAATACACAAGAACCTGAAAAACCTATTTGCGTTTTGAATGTCTATTTTTTGTATACAAAGTTCATATATTTAAGGATTGTGTTTTTGAATGATCGCATTTACATCCTTCTGAAAACACAGACCAAAAGACGATCAACACCTCGACGGATTTTGTGTTGACTTAGAGAAATATCTATCTAGCTCACTTCGACTTTTACTTGTCGTGTTAAATTATTTTGAGACAGTTGGACAGACAGACTTTCTTTCGGTGGATCTCGTTCAAAGTTTGACAGAAATCTACAAATTTGGTGGGGAGACCATATATCAAATTTCAACTGTAACCTATTTTATCATCTAATTCGAAACCTTTCTGATTTGTCGCATTCTCAGACAGATGATTAGTTTAGTTATACTGACGTGCCGTTATATTAAAGTAATAGCAACACTAGGGCTATTTTGGAACGAACCTCGTAATTTTTAACCTCTGTCAGATGACGAGGACGACACCTGCACCCCTTTTCCACACCACACCAACAGCAGGACGTTTGGCCCGGACGGTTTAACGGGCACCAGACCCGCTTACACGATGGTTCTTCGGTGGAAACGGGTCTCGAATCTGAAACTCTCCGGTTCCGAGCCGAGACCTTATCACCATGCCACCGTGGCCCTCCTCAGACAGACGAACAAACAAACAGATACAATTCATCGCAAATTTTCTTTATAGGAACTATATAAAATGAAGCAAAACTAAATGTTTCCGCAATCCAAAGAGTAAAATAAAACGAATATCTTTTGAAAAATTTTACTTCATGGCTTTATAGATACACGGTAGAATTCTTATTTTGATAGATGTAGATGATTTTTTGCTTCAAATAATGATTGATATCTCTTTTTAATTTCAACTGTATGAAGGACATAATTAATTATAATAACTTAAAGTGTTCGCTACTTTCTCCGTTTGGATCAACTTTTATTACAAAATCAAATCTTTCTAATCCCTTTCTAAAAACTCACTTTGCTTCTTTGAAATTAAAGACAACTTATCTTCTTCGCGGTTGCTGACTTCACTGGATCGCATTACAGGATTATTCAAATCTTCATCAGGCATTTCTTAATTAACTCTTTAGATTCTTTAACTTTCCTTTCTTCCATATTGGAAAATTGCTTTTATACTTTGTACAATTTCTTTGAATTCACTTTCAATATAGAAACGTGGCCGAAGCTTCGCAATGAGAGTCTAATTATAAGGAAACAATAGAGATAACACATAATGTGGAAAACCGTGTTCCGAAAATTATTGTTTAACAGGTTTTGTTGTGTTTGCGTTCATAATAATATAAGCCATCTGCTTTCCTGTTTTGGAAAGATCCAAAAAATATATCAATGTTTTGTATTAAGATACTTAAAATTCCTCTTTGTGACATACATCGCCAAAATCAACACTGGTTATGCTGATTTGCACAAAATATTTACAATTAAATTAAGAAATGAAATAATATTTTGTTCATAGCAAAATTCTTAAAACAATATCTTAAAACTTCCTGGAAGTATGAAAATAAAAGAATAATAAAACGCATATTTCAATATGTAAATGTCTAGTAAGCCAACAATAGCATCTGAATTTAAATTATAAAATAATTATTATGCTTTTCTTTCAGTTTATTAAAAAAATTGTCATAATAAACGGAGCGTTGGTGAGTTTATGATTTTTGAAAACCAAAAAATAAAGGCTTGCGCAAACTAATCATCCAGTTAAACTAATTATATTTCAAATGAAATAAACTATGAATATAAGGTATACTTCATAAAGGCAGATTATTTTTTTAATCAAGCCAAGTTCTATATTTACATTTATAATTATTCATCAATATGGTAGCCATATTTTCCCTAAAAAGTTTTACTGTACGTTTTTTTACAGTACAAACAATGAGTCTTTCTTTTAATAAGCAACCAGTATCCGCGAAATAACATGAAATCAAGCAAATGTTGTCAGGGTCCCCTTGTCCATTACATTGGGATTTTTTTTTTTTTGTAATGTTCGCAACAGTGAAACAAGCGACGAAGATCTGACATATCCTCAAGGCACAAATCGCCTTTTGCTTATTACTCACCCGTTTCAGAAATGAGAACTCCAAAAATAAAACATATCTTCTTTTTCTTCTTAACCCTTTTTTTGAATGATTTATTTTGTGAAATAAATCAAGGTGGTATAGTTCTGAATTAATAAAATAATTTAAAAAATTAAAGAAAAAATGTTTTTAAAAATCCTAGTAATATATAATATAAAATAATTTTTAAAAAACTGTACGATGGGAATATCCATCCGCATGCAAATTTACATGTTAAGTTCAACACAAAATCTTCACTGTCCCTCTCTTCTACATTTCTCCACTCTTTATCGCTTTTATTAGCAAAAAAATCTCAGATTAGTTAAAAAAAAATTATTCAAGAAATCGCACTTTTCAACCAACCACAAGAAAAAGCGGAATGATAAGTTCAATCCCGCTATAATGATTATGACATTTGATTTTTTATAGTTACATTCCATGAAAAAGGTTGCCAGCAACAACCAATTTACCATACACCAGTTTTGAGTACAATTTTTTGTTCACTAAATATTATGATGGAAATTTCCATCATCATACAAAGAAGGGTTTAAACAGTATGAGATTGAATTCCTTCAAGTAGCACACTTGGAAAATATAACATCTAAATCTTCATCACTAAAGATAAATAATTTATAAATTTATATAAGTTCAAATTGGTATGATTGTTTTAAAATTCTTTACTTATCATTAAAATAGGTACCATTTGCTTCTTTAATTGGACTGCCTTAAAACAATTTTGGAATTAGTTTTTTTTTATAGTATATGATTTTCCTTTGAAATGGTATCAAATTTTAAAAATCATACTGTAACTATTCAGTCAGTAAAATTTAATCATCAGTTAATAAATTTACTCCTAAATTTCCAAATTACATCTGAAAATTAATATATATATATATATATATATATATATATATATATATATATATATATATATATATATATATATATATATATATATAAGCAATCAACATAAAAAAGATGCTATCAGAATGTTTTTCTTCAAATTCAATACTCATAAAAAATGATTACAGTTTTAATGGCTGAAAACTTCGCAAAAATGATTGATCTTCTAATACGTGTCTAGCAAAATAGTTTTTTTCTGTAAACGATTAGTTTTTCTGTAGTAAAGAATGAAAAGTAAATCTCCTTTTCCATCAAATGATTTTTCACTTCAAAAACTTTGAAAGTATAAGAACATCTGGATACTTTTGTTCATTCAAGTAGAATAAGTTTTAAAGATTGAAAGTTTCTAAAAACATGCTAGAAAAAAAATCAGCCATCTTTCGCCCATTGTGAAAAAAAAATCCAATGAATAATAGCGTGTGGTAAAGGTTGATTTAGGATATTGTATTATGATAGCTTAGTTTCTTTTTTTTTCAAAAAAAATTCGTGTTTCTAAGGATTAAAAACTAATGAAAAATTAATTATCAAATTTTACAAGGGCTTATGGAAGATTATAAATAGTTAGCAAAAGAAGAATTTTAAAAAGACAAAAAAAAATTTCTCTTTGAAAAAAAATATCTTGGATTTTTTATAATAAAGTTTTTGTTTTTTATGCAACATTTATTGGTCTTTTATAGCAATTAATGGCAGTTTTTCAAAATGGTATCGCATATTTAGTATATCAAAAGATAATTGATTAATCCTGAAATTTTAATTATCTTTTTTTCATCAATAATTTCTTAATAATCAAATAGAATTTATTTGAATAAAAAATATCATATTATAATTGATTTTATTTTCTATCATAACTGAATTGAAGATTTCGAAGAATAATATAGATTTTCCATATATTCCTACTTAATAACAAAAGTATTGCTGGAAGTTCCAAAAATATAAATAATTATAGAAAAGATTATTTTTTTCTTTATATATATTGGGTAAATTCGAAAGATATCAAGAGCATTAGTATTACTCAATGATATTGAAAATTTAAATTGCCGATCAGAGCACGTTTTAAACGTTTTTATTCATTTGAACATATTTTATTAAATTTATGGAAAAAAATTGATATTGTTGAAATATTATTTAAGGTGTACGTACACACTAGAAGATTTTTTAAAAATCTTAACTTTAAAAATCCAATTTTCTCACAGTAGTTCATTAATATATGTTTAATCTCATTTCAGTGAGAAAAACCATATTACACTAATTATTAATTAACTAATTAATATTTAATGAGCTAATTAACATTTTTTAAACATGATATCTTAAATTCTAATTTGTACAGTCACACAATTCTAGTTGGAAATGATGCCTAATATTAGTCTTCAGGTTGTCTGCCTCAATCAAGTTATAAAAATATATAGTTTTTTTTAAAAAAAAAATTTTCATCAACGATAAATAGAAAAAGCGAGATTTTTTCTGTCATTTTAACTTTTAAATAGCTATTAAAAATTTATTTCTATAAATATAACTTTGATTGAGACACAAAACATCCACTATTTCATACAGATTATTTTGATACATAAATAATTGTATTTGGTTAATTTTTTGTTGAGTTAGAATTGTTTGAATGAAGCAACATAGTGAGAAAATATCATTCTTCATAAAATGAGTTTAAAAAAAATGTAACTAGAGTTTTTAATGAAAGCACCTCAAGAAAAATAATTGTAACTAGAGAAATATTTCGAATATTGACAACATCTTAGTATCCTTTGAAAGCTAAAGGATCAGAGAACATTTTCAAGCAATGAAAAAAGAAAAAAATATTCGATATTTTGAACGATTTTCGAAGTTTCAAGTGTGTACGTACACCTTAAATTTTAAATGGACAGATCTTCAACACTCTTTCATAAATTCGAATACAAAATATAT